>NC_059112.1:9036133-9336133 GCF_020740685.1 Jaculus jaculus | reverse complement strand
TCACCATGCATTATTTCCATTTCAGTTTCTCTAACCTGTTCAGATACGGACACAGACACACACGGGGGTGCATACTCGTGTTTAAGTCACGTGTAATAAAAGTGTTACAACTTTAGTTAAGTCCCATTAATGATATGGTTGTATTTATTTAATATTCAATGTGTGGCTCTTAAATTTAGCATATTTTTTTCCTCCACAGTTCTTTTTGAGACCTCTGACAAAGTTTAGAAGAAGTTCAAAGTAATTGGGCGACTCTTATCATATAGTAGGTGATTCACTGGTGCTATTTTTTAACTAACATCTGTTGTCTGCAGTAACTGCTCAGACTTATAAGCCATAGCGATACATGGTTTCAAGCTTTTCCGGAGAGCATATTGTGGATGATTCTCTAAGTGGATAGCATCTACTCTAGCAGACGTTGGGCTATTATATGCAGCCGAAATGTAATCAGAATGCTTATGGTAAAGCAAAGACACTGTTGGCCCATGTTGTTTGCCTCTTTTTCCCAGTTTGGTGGTCACCGTGTTACCTTGTCCCAATTTTTCATGCTTCCCTGCCTTGTTCCTGCATTTCCTGGTGGTTTTGCAGAGAATAATGCTTATAATTACCCCTACCTAGAATCATGGCCAACTTACTGAGATCCTAATATTTGGGAAGTCATTATTTGAGCATTATGTCATGTCACCCACACGCCATTGAAGGACTGAAGTGTATTTACCCACCACTGGCCACATTGTGAGTGGAAGAGCCCACAGCCAGGCTCACTGCTTTCTGCATGGGCCATTACGGAGTGATGCCCTAAAATTCCTTTCAGCTGCGGTTTCTCTTCTGACTTTCTTTCCTTGTCAAAATGATCTGTTTTTGCTGCACTGATTTTAATGTTTTGTAGATATTTCTTAAATTGGCACCCACATTCCTTTCTTTATCCAGCCTCCAACTTGTATTCCAAATGCCTGGCCAATCAGTGGCTTTACCTGAGTAGCCTCCATATGCATCACTGCCTTCACACCAAGACCTATTCCTTATTTTTTTTTTTTTTTGGTTTATGGGATAATTATCTTCTTCCCATTTAGACTCGCATCACACATTTTCTGGTCCTGGTGTTTTGTTGCTCCTGCAGGTAGAAATCGTTTAGAAGTGATTTTATGCATGTCTGTGGGTTCTCACTGCTTCATCCCTACACTAGCTCTCCTACATGTAAATCTCCAATAGGACTGCCATTCCATACATTTTCCAGCTTAAAATTAGCCCTACAAATTTCTCTTACTTGTTGCTGCTGTTGAAGCTTTTGAGAAATTATCAAGTTTTGAAAACTATAAAGATTATGCTTACATTCCAACATTCTTCATCATCTCTACCTCTTACAAAAAGAATTTCAGAATTCACACCTTTTTTTCTTGGTAGCCAAGGTCCCCTATAGTGCATGCCCCTGACTCCTATGCATTAACTTTGTGAAGATGTTTAACTTCTCATACCCTTATAGAGGTCCCTTTGTGTCTTCTTGCAATCCTTCCCTCCTAACTCTCTTCCTAGCTGCTTTCCTAAATTCCACCCCTCCTTTATTCTGCGCAGATGGCTCCTTAGTGGAAAGAACTTTCTCCCATCATTGACCAGTATGCCTGAATGAACATTCTTTTCCACTGTAGATGTTCCATAAATATTGATTGAATAAAATCAACTTTCTCCATGCTCTAAGGCTTGGCTACTTAAATGTAGATAACATTAAAACCCCCCTTTTACATCCAGCACAGTCTTTTGTTTGAACAATTGACTGTAACTTTGAGCATTCTTGGTGAACACAGTTGATTTCTGGTATCACCAATTTTTTAATATTTCATTTTTATTTATTTTTTGTGAGAGAGCATATGTGCAGAGAGAGAGAGAGAGAGAATGACACAGAAAGAGAATGGTTCCTCCAGGGCTTCTAGCCACTGCAAAAGAAATCTAGGCACATGCAACCCCAAGTGCATGTGACTTACATGGGTTCTAGGGAATGGAACCTTAGTCCTTAGGTTTCACAGGCTAGTGCCTTAACCATGAAGGCATCTTTCCAACCCACAGCTTTTAATTACATTAATCAAGATGATGTTCATAAGACTTTTTCTAAAATGTTTCTTAGTACTGAGTGAAAATAATAAATAATATTTTTCAGATAAAATACTAACTTGAAATCTAGGGCATATTTTTCATCAACATTTCCATATATTTTATAACATATTGTTACTCAACTCAATCAAATGTATAAATTGAGTTCATGTTTATTGCATCTACTACTTACATTGACCAGTGTGCCTAGGACTGGCTGAGCTGATCATCTAAACGCTCTCTTTCCTTCTTGTGCTTAAGATAGAACTCCAGCTTTCAGTAAATAAATGTGCTTCACTGGGTGTGGTGGTGTATGCCTTTAATCCTAGCATTTGGGATGCAGAGGTAGGAGGATCACTGTGAGTTTGAGGCCACCCAGAGGCTACATGGTGAATTCCAGGTCAGGCTGGGACAGTGTGGAAACCTGCCTCAATAAACAAAGAATAAATAAATAAATAAATAAATATGCTTCATTGATAATTATATATTTATTATTTAAACACAAATATTTGGGTTGGGCATAGGGGACTCAGTTATTTCATGGAGGTCAGTCAGATCAGAACTGCACCCGAAGCACAAATCTGAGTTGAGAAGATCTAGCCCATGCAGTGCAGAGTGCTGCTGTTTTCCTGTGGAATATTTCCATGCGCGGCACAGTACGACAGAGGAAGCATGGGGCATGGAGGAAAGTGACTGTAGTTTAATCTTTTGGTGGACATGTGTCTCAGGAATCACTCAAGTCCCCCCTTGTCCCTACCTCCACAGCATGGAGATTAAATTTGCATGCTGTCATACCCGACCACAAGCAGTTTGTGGGAGGAAAGGGTTGGTTTGGCTTACAGACTTGAAGGGAAGTTCCATGGTGACAGGAGAAAACAATGGCATGAGCAGAAGTTGTACGTCACCTCCTGGCCAACATTTGGTAGACAACAGCAGCAGGAAAATGGGCCAAACACTGGTAAAGGGAAGCTGGCTATAGTACCCATAAGCCCATCCCCAATAGTACTTTGCCTCCAGGAGGCTGCAGTTCCCCTGTTGCCACCGGCTGGGGATCTACGCGTTCAGAACACATGAGTCTATGGGGGACACCTGATTCAAACCACCACAGCTCCTCATGCTTGCATTGCAAGCACATTATTGACTTAGGAGTAACCGTCCAGCATAGGAAGAACTGCCTTATTTTGGCAATGTATAGATGATGTCATCATGTGAGGACACACTACATAATAGATTGGAGATTAAGAAGAGGCCATTGAGGTCATTTAGGACCCACTTTTGGCTATCCAGCAGAGAAAAACATGCTCAAACAGAAAAAACGAGTAACAGATGGCAGACATGGCAAGTAAGGCAGTGCCCACACTCCTGGGTGAGGGTGCAGAGGTTCTGTGCGCGTTTATCGTGGAAACCGTGGCAGATCATGTCGTAAGTGTAAAAGTGCAAGGGAAAAAAAGGGTTAGGAGACAATACAAGCATAATGTATTTTTATTAATGACTTGATGTTTATTAACTGAGCTAATAGCTATATAATATGAACTTAAAACATGATGCATTTTATTAACATGTACTTTAAAAATAATATAAATTTTTCTCTCTTTCAAAACTTTAAAGGGTATTTTTGTTTTATCCAGAAAGAGAGAAGGAATATAAAGCGTTCTTGTGTGATAGAGCATTTTTGAACTTGAATTCATTTTTGCCCTAATTTACGTTTAATAGAATGTATCTTGGGAACATAATGTAGACTGTAGAGCATCTTAAACAGAAGTTAAAAAGACAAAGATACAAAAGCATTTTGTTCTAAGTCAAATGCACTGCTTCTGACCCTTCTCTTGCCAAGTTCAGTTGGTTTCAGATGAATGAAGCCATGTAACTTTCTCAACTGCAGGCCCCTTCGCTTTTGTTTTATGTAGCATTGTCTGTTCACCAGTCACTGAAGTCATTACCAAAGCCCATCCCATGTACACAGCTACTTTTTTTCACAAAAACAAAGCTCGATTTGTTTTTAAATCGGAAATGCTCTTTATAGGAACTCAGGTTCTAAGGAATATTTCAGTTTGGGTTATTTAATCTTACTTAAAAATAAAGTCATGCTTCTCCTTTAAAACAAGGGCAGGCCACCCATTTATCATAAACAATTGTATTATTCAGTGATGAATAATACCACCCTGTGCTGTGGGCTTTGTGGTTATTATCTTATCTAAGGAAATCTTCACAAGAGCTCAAATAATGTGAGCATGGAAAACAGCCAACATATGATTCTTTTCTTCCAACATCCATTCAGAATTGAAAATTATCGTATTGATCATGTGTTATACGTGTTTCGGGTGATTGTGCTTTTTCTTTATGGCAAATTCTGGCCTGAGGTCATCATGCATATAGATCAGTAACATTTTGTCTCCTCATACTTTATTCCTTACTCAAAACTCACATTTCAAGTTTTCAAAGGCAAAAAAAAAAAAAAGGAAATAGGCAGTGACTAACTTCAAAACCTTTCATTGTTATTCACTGACAGCGGCAGTGGGTGCAAGGACAAATTTCACTATGAATTATGTGAGAGTTATATCATGAACTTATTAATTCAGTCTCATTGGGTCTTCATGGTCTCATTTTGGAGTGGCTGTTGTCTTAAACTCCTTGCAAATGTGCTTGATTCTGATTTGGGAATCAATTTGGTGATAGATGGAAAACAGTCACAGCCATATGTTTAATACTTTGCAGTCCAGGCAAAGGGATTATCTTTGCTCAAATTAAGAAAAAAGCGTCCTTTGTTTCTAATACCCCGATCCATCCTATTCACTTGGTGTCAACATTCCGGTCTGCGGAGGCACCCTCGTTACTCTTGCACTTCTGTATTTCATAGCCTAACACATTCCATTCCTTTGGACAGTTAGCTTTGCAAAATATCCGAGCCTCTGTGCAGTGGCTTTGGATGCTGTTGACAGAGACTGTCAGTCCTTGAATTCTTCTCTCCTCTCCGCGGTGGGTGCTTTGTTGTATTAACCCATAGACACCCCAGCACCCCTTCCCTCGTAATTCCATGACCGTCTCTAACTATAGCTCTCTTAGACTTGGGCCGCGTTTTGGCCTGGAGAAAAGTTGTCCTTAGGATACTCTTAAAGCCTTTGATGAACCCAAACATTTCTGTACAGTTTTAGAGTCCTTGTCTCCTTGACTTTACATCGTCCTAGAGCCTCCTTCACACGTTTTGAGGTCTGTGCTTTTCTTTTGAGACGACATAGGCTTCCCCATGTAGCGCACGCACCTTCAATTTACCATGGAGCCCGCGCTGACCTCACCTTCCCCACATGCACCGTGCGGTCCAGGCTGGCCAGCTAAATCTGTGTCGTTGTCCCCGAGAGCTGTGATGGCAGGTGCATTTCTTGCTTTCCAAGCTGAAATGTGATTGCTTGTTGTGAAGTCTTTTTTAAAAAATATATATATATATATATACTTTTGCAAATACTACTTTAGTGAGTTTCATCCTCAAGGAAGTTTACACTACAGAAACCAGCTTCAGTCTGTGGCGTCAGTACAGTGTTCCGGCGGCTGTAGCAGACACTGGGTACTTACTGAGGCTGTATCCTGCCTAGAAAGATCCAGGGAGGTTGCTTTTCCCATCTTCATCTAGAGATAAGAAAACTGATGAAGTCCAAAAAACAAACAAAGAAACAAACAAACAAGTGACATCAGCCATGATTTGCGGGATGCCAGTGCTGCTGCTGGTCTGGGCGCAGAGCTGATGGGGCGCGGCGGTGCGGTGCGGGGGGCACCCGCATGGGCCTGGCACGGTGCTGCGCCCCTGCGCCCCTGCGGGTTCATGCGTGCGCGTCCTCGCACTGTTTCCCAGAGAGGTTTTCTCTGGGCGTTTGGTGAGGACTCTGCCACGGATGTGTGCGGGGACTGGGGCTCCTTCCTCCCATGTTCTCCTCCCTCTTTTACGTCTGTACGGGGAAAGGCCATGGATTTGTGCGGTTCTCAAATGTACAAGCAGGAGCAGCAGCGTGTGACCCCTTGCTTCACAGTTCAGACCGGCTACCCCACTTTTAGCCTTCCTTGGACTTCTGGCCCCCTGCTTTATTATGGTTCCAGGCCAGCTGATCTCACCTGAAAACTGCTCCCTACGTAAAGGTCATAAGAAAAGTAGTGTCTCACTTCTGCAGCCTCATGTTTACACAATAAAACAAGCTCTTGAGGGGGTGTGTGTGGACAGATATATTCAATATTCCTTATGTATTAACTACTGACATCTACAAGGAAGGGAAATCCTCTTGAAGAAACCTTCTCTGTTCATAAGTGCACAAAAGATGGGAATGGGGTGAGTGACCGTCCTCTGCAGAGGAAAGCGCTCAGAGCTCCTAAGGATGGAGCGGAAGTCCAGCCGCTCTGAGGCGCCTTTGTGTGGCGAAGGGCAGGGGAGGAAGCCGCGCAGTGTAGGCACTCACTCAGTGCAAATGTTTGCTTTGCAGCCCGTTCCCATTTCAGTCGTTTTTCTCCTTACCACAGAAGTGTAACAATAAGACCCCTGTAAAAGTTAAGAGGCCGGGCTGCAGAGATGGGTTAGTGGTCAAGGCACTTGACTGCAAAGCCAAAGCACCCCGCTTTGATTCTGCAAGACCCATGTAAGCTGATGCACAGGGGGCACATGCGTCGGGAGCTCGCTTGCAATGGCTAAGAGGCCCTGGCACACCCTTTCTCTCCTCTCCCTTTTCCTTCCTCTCTCTTTCACTTAAATATATGTATTTAAAGTTAACAATCCAGTCTGTGTGGTTATCTGCTTGGGCGACTTACCTGGGATTCCTTCATAGTTACCTAACCCCTACCTGTGAGTATTCTGTTTCTTCAAGTTAAAACAAACAAACAAAAATAATGACCCATTATTATGTATCAGGTAGGAATTTTTTAGGTAAGATAGTCCTAAAGGAATTACTAGAAAATACCCTTAATGTGGTAAGTTGGCAGCTGAATTCTGGAATGGTTAATTGCGATGGCTAGCTGTCAGCATGGTTAGATTAAGTAACGCCTAGGAGAGTAGGGGTGCACCTCTGGGCATGCCAGGATGGCAACTTCAGAGACTAGACCCTGAGGGCTCTGGCACCATGAATGGTTTAGTGCCTAGATCAGTCCACAGTGGGAAGACCTTATTGAGAGGTGGTGAAAGGGGGGTAGAGGAGCCCAACTGGAGGAAGCTGGTCATTGGAGGCATGCTCCTGAAAGCGCTATTGTGTCCCTGCCTCTTTCTGTATTGCCCTTCTTTTTGCCAGGAATTGAAGAAGAGGCTTGACCACACCCTCCCTGGCTATGGAGTCTTTTCAGGGGCAAATTGACTATAGGTAATCTCCTGGAACCATCTGTTTAAATAAACAGCCTAATGCTTTCTTTAAGGTGTTCGGTCAGGTATTTGATGACAGTGACACCAAGCACTAACTCAGCTCCCTGATGCTGATCATCTGCTTGGACCAGTCGTCACTTCCTGTTGTCTCAAGTATAAGGGACCTCCATGTCAACAGAGGGTTGAACCCTTTAGTGAGTCTTTTATTGGGCACACCACTTAATTTTGTTATGTGATTCTTTTTTTTTTTTTTGCAAGGTAGGGTTTCACACTAGTCCAGGCTGACCTGGAATTCACTGTGTAGTCTCAGGGTGGCCTGGAACTCACGGCGATCCTCCTACCTCTGCCTCCCGAGTACTGGGATTAAAGGTGTGTGCCACCACGCCTGGCTGTTATGTGCTTTTAAAAAAAAAAAAAACATTTTTGATTTATTTTTATTTATTTGAGAGCGACAGACAGAGAAAGAGGCAGAGAGAGAGAGAGAGAGAGAGAGAATGGATGTGCCAGGGCTTCCAGCCACTGCAGATGAATTCCAGATGTGTGCACCCCCATGTACATTTGGCTAATGTGGGTCCTGGAGAATCAAGCCTCGAACCAGGGTCCTTAGGCTTCACAGGCAAACGCTTAACCACTAAGCCATCTCTCCAGCCCTGTTATGTGCTTTTTTAATGTAGGCATTTCTTTAATTCACATTTCCTCAGTCTATACCTTTGCACATTGTGTTTTATAATACAGTGTTGGCTTTCAATGTGCACATGTAATCCCTTACCGATCATGCTTATTAGAACCCATTTTGTCACTTATTTCGGTTACTTGGTAATCTGCTGATTCTCACATTGGAAGTTTTAGAGTAGGTTTCTTGAGTCAAGTATTAAAATGTGAAATTTATGTAAGAGCCTGCGGTGTGATTCAATATAAATTCCAGCTACTTTGGGGGCTGAGACAGGAGGATTGTAAGTACAAGGCCCAAATGAGCTTTAGAGGAAACATCAGGCAATCCTGAACAATTTAAGGAGACACTGTCTGATCATAAAAATGTAAAAGGAATGGGTGGGGATGGAAATGTATGGACCGCTGTAGCACAGTGGATAGAGAGATTGCCAGTCATCTCTAAGACCTTAAGTCCATTCGCCAGTAACACAAAATAATTATTTTAGATGGATTTTCTTTTTTTTAATTAATTAATTAATTTGAAAGTGACAGAGAGAAGGAGGGAGGGGGAGAGAGAGAGAGACAATGGGCATGCCAGGGCTTCCAGCCACTGCAAACGAACTCCAGATGTCTGCACCCCCTTGTGCATCTGGCTAATGTGGGTCCTGGGGAATCAAGCCTTGAACTGGGGTCCTTAGGCTTCACAGGCAAGTGCTAAGCCATCTCATCAGCCCTTGGATGGATTTTCTATGATGATGTAGGTTTCAGATAGGGAAAGAAAGTTTGGTCCCTGGGTAATGTTAATGCAGGTAAAGCTGTCCATAGAAAAAGATGTTTTCTCCAGAACCTGCTAGGCATATTTGGAACAAATATCGATGAGTTTATAGATAGCTGGAAAAGGTTTATATAAAGGCAATAGTAATCTTGCTTATGTTAAATCCCAGTATTTACCTCAGTGGTGTGCAGAGAACAGTCAAATGTATGAGCTTGTATCACTAATGGCGTGCTGGTAAAATCCTCCACTGGTTCTTGAATCCCTGCACTTGGGAAGCCAAGGTAGGAGGATCGCCTTGAGTTCAAGGCCTCCCTGAGACTACAGAGTGAATCCCAGGTCAGCATGGAGTACAGCAAGGCCATAACAGACCCCACCCAAACCGATAAATTGATACATTTTGTAGAATTGCAGCTTGGTGAAGTAATAATGGCAAGTTAAATAACTTTCTGAAAGGACTTGGTATAACCTCTGATAAACGTGTTTGTTCTATCTTGAATGGAGTGGCAACATGCGTCACCAAACCTGGAAAAGTCTATAAACTCATGTCTATTTGGATTTTAAGCCTATAATGTTCTCTATTTTCCCCCAAGCAATAAATTGGTTTTAAAATTACAGAAAAGAATTCAATAATTATTATTTTTCACTGGTAGAATCTTAAGGTATGGCTTGTAATATACATTAAGCCTACCAAAATAATGTGGCACCTACATTCTCCTAAGGCTGTTTGGATTATCTGGAATGCTTCTTAAGTGGGCAGTAAAGAGTCAGGTTGCCACTGACAACAGCATTATTGTGTTCCATGCACATTAATACTGTTTGGTTTCTTGTGGTCTTATTATTTATTTATCTACAAAGTAATCAAAAATACTTCATTAAATAATTTATATTTTCTCTGCTTTGCATAATTTCTGCAAAAGTATTAGTAAGTATTAATGAGATCAAGATAGTGACTGAGCTGAAGTCAGAGCTGTTCTAAGGCAGTGTAGATAGGCCAGCTGGAGCACGTGGCTCAGGTCTCACAGGGCAAGTCATATCTGGACTTCTCGAGGCGATGGGTGAGGTGAAATTGCTTTATCTTTTATATGAATGTGTTTCTTATACAACATATATATGTTGTATGTATATATATATATATATATATATATATATATATATATATATATTGCTTAAAAGCATATACCTGCTAATTGGCATATTGAGTAAAGTTATGGTAACTGATGTTTTCATTTAAAATGTTCATGTTTGTAACTCATTTCTTTTTTTTTTAAATTTTTTAAAAATTTATTTATTTGAGAGCGACAGACACAGAGAGAAAGACAGATAGAGGGAGAGAGAGAGAATGGGCGCGCCAGGGCTTCCAGCCTCTGCAAACGAACTCCAGACGCGTGCGCCCCCTTGTGCATCTGGCTAACGTGGGACCTGGGGAACCGAGCCTCGAACCGGGGTCCTTAGGCTTCACAGGCAAGCGCTTAACCGCTAAGCCATCTCTGCAGCCCTGTAACTCATTTCTAATTGACTTGTTAGCTTTTGATTCTCTCCGATGGTAGTCTTCTTACATATGGCAAAGGGATTGTGAAATTTTACTCTGAATCTTTTTTGCACAATAGCCTTAAACTTTCCAATTATCTTAAATTATTCTAATACCCATTTGAGAGCCACATGAGTATATTATTAAAATTTGAAAGGACAGGACTATATTAAATTGACTGTATAAAAAGGAATAGTGAATATGAAAATAGACCTTGACTACTAAATAACATCTAAGTACAAAATATCTAAGTTGTGCAATTATCTTATTAGCATTTGGTATGATTATTCTACATGCAAATTTTATGTGTAAATATGTTTAAAAAATTGTTAGGGACTGTATACTGAGTGTCTATTTTGTTCTGACCATTTTCATTTTTCTTCTCATAGTTTATTTATAGAAAAGTAATTTGGACACAAGCACACTGAAAGTATTTGGACAAAAAAGATAGTCCAATAGCAGGATATAGGATAGATGAAAGCTTATTTAAATGAGAAAATAGGTTTCTCAGTTACTTAGAAGCCGTGTGCTTGGGTGAATGCTGAGTCTGGGGGTGGTTTGCTGCAATCTCTATGAAGATGTGTCGCCTTCACTCACTCCACATGCACGATAAATTGTAGGCGGCTTAAAGACCTCAGTATAAAAGATGTAACATTGTGGAGGGAAAAAAATGGGCCAAATATAACTCATAAGTGAACGTTGAAGAAATTTATGAGCTCGTGGGTAATGAAAAATCTCACCAAGGCTATGCAGCCACTGTGTTGAATGTAAATAGATTCAACAACTTCTGGATTGATAAGCAGGCTGGTTTACCACAGCAAGGTAAACAGTTCATTTACCTAACATGAACCAAAGGGGGGAAAAAAAAAATCTCAGAGACAGCAAGGTAGGAATTTTCCTATATAAATGAAAGTTCAAACATTGAGCTTAAAGTCCTTGCCACAGGGTTCTGAAATGTAAGAAAGGACAGGTGACCGAGTGAGGGGTTACATGGTGCCTTCTGCGAGTTCAAAGGTCATCATACGCAGGCCCAGACTCTTTATGTTCGTGCGTTTATAACAGTTGGGGACTGTCACATGTCCCCCAGTCTGTACATCGCTGCAGCTGATCAGCAGTCTTTAGTCCCTTCGTCTTGAGTAGAAGAAGGAGAGAGGTCAGTCTCCCCAAAGGCAGTCCTTCCACAAAGCAGACTTATGAAATAGGAAACATCAGCCAGCGCTTTTGCTACAACGACTAAAATTATTGGGTTCTGGAAAGTGGTTTTCATCATTCTGTTTTCAAAGCCCTTGTCGTCTACTGACAAAGCACATCTGGGTGTTTGTGATGGACAGTGTTTTCCGTGCCCACTCCCCTTCCAGCCTGATTCCCCTGGGGTACGGCTGATGTGTGTGGACAGCTGAGTTACTGCGCATAAAACCCACTAGAGAATTGGTGGGTTACTCAAGGATATGCCTACATTCTCTCAGGAATACCAATATCAGCGTCCCGAGACCCTCTCGTCTGACTCATCTTTGGACCATGCAGAGTGGCTCCCATGTAGACCCCGTGAGGAAGAGGTGAGACCCGTGCACATCCCCAGTCACAGCTCAGCATGTTTCTGCCCAGTGCTCAGCTCACTGTCCCCTTCTGCCCAGTTCTCGGCCCTCCCTCCCCACTGGGGCCGTCCTGGTGCCCTCCGGCCAAGGGTTTCTCCCGCTGAGTCAGCGGCCCGAGCCTGACCCAGTGCTCGTCCCCTAAAGTCAAGATCATGCTTCAGATCTTCCCCACACGGCCTCGGCTTTAGTTGGTATCTGAAAGAGGAAGAGAAGCTGTCCTTCTTTGTTGGATTTGTGGGGGTAATGTGTGAGAATTTTTTAACTGTTCCTTGTGGAGTGTTGAAATCATCGTTAGCATCTGGTCAACGATCAAAGGGGTTTTAAGGCATAAAACACAGAAGTCGAATCCTCTGTTTGCTTCATTCTCACTCACATTGTTGGCATAGCTAAGATGAACATGGCATGTCCACAATCTGTTAGGAAATTTGGAGGTTGGGAACTGTGAATTGCTTCCTCTTAAAAACTAAGCAACTCAAGTTGCAGTATTTTTTTTTTTTTTTCTGGAATGGCAATTATCTTTCTATCTGAATCTTTATACAAATCAAATTATTCTTTAACAGTTACTTCAATATCTTATTTTAGAAGGAAGAAACACATATTCCGTGTGTGTGTGTGTGTGTGTGTGTGTGTGTGTACACAAACACATACATACATACACACATACATATATATATTAGCTTTATTAGCTTCTATCTTGATTAGGTATCTTAGGTTATTCTCAGACTTTTAATAAAGTGTTTTAATCAGTAACTCTGTGATTTGATCTTAATAAAGAACTCTTATGAAAATTACTTTTGGTATTTCAATTTGTTCTGAAAGAGAGTAATATATTTCTCTTTGAACTTTATATAGATCATTCTAGAATGATAGGTAGATGATAAAGACTTTTGACACTCTGTAGTAGTGGAAGATCCACTTTTGACCAAGTTGTATGTGGAGGAAAATATGTAGATATAAAAGACTTGAAAATCCATGCCTAAATTTATCAACTTAAAATGTAAATTGTATGTAAAGACATTTCAAATAAAATGATATGCTTATAAAGGGGTAAACGTGCTACATTAGAAAGAGTTTAAACGAAGCTGTACTTGGTAGGAATCACTCACAATGGGGAAACAAAGTGTGTGCTGAAGAGTGCCTGTCCACCAAGCTGGTTGCAAATGCTGGCTCGAGAGGCTACTTGGTGGGTGGCCTTGGGTTAGTCAGAGCCTCTTTGCAACAGATTAGAAAAACTTAATTCCATATATAGCCCTCCCTCGTGAGGTAGCTGGACATGCTAAATAAAATAGCATTTGTTTATTGTCAGTGACTAAGGTAACCCTCTGTCTTGGAAGCAACCCTCTGTCTTGGAAGCTTACACAGTAACTATTGTTTTTCCTCATCGTTGACTAGCATACGATTTAAATGCCTTCTCCAACTAGAGCTTATCTTAATTAATGGTCATGTAAAATTAGTTACGAAAATTTGTTCACATTTACGAATGCAGGTGACAATGAGAGAAAGAAAAACTATGTCTTTAAGAAAAGAATACTATTTACTCTTGATTTTACTGGAAGAGTTTTTATTTATAATTTTTTAAGAATACTATTCAGATGACTTATGATGTAGATATTTTGCATTTCAATTTTATTTCAAGATATTGATTTATTTTTAAAACAACCAGGGAGTCTGGGCATATGTAGCTTCTTGAGTTAGATGTATGATGCATGTACAGTATTCTGCAGTGAATTTGGTTTATAAACCTGGGAGGTAATATAAGTCAACCATAAATTATAGTACTAAGCTGCTTCTAATTCTTAGAGTATCTGATTTTACATATGACCTGGATAGTACATGGACAACTTTGTTTCAGTAGGAGATTATGTATAAATATACATAAGGTTTTTTTTTCTCTTTGTGTAGATATTCCCAACTAATATTAATGTATTTCCCCTTCTTTCTATACACACATATACTTACATCCTCAATGTATGACTTATCTATAAATTTTCTTCACAATTATAACATGAAAATACTTTTATAATCACATGAAATAATCACTCATGCAAATATGTGATTGAAGAAAATGGAAGTTTTTTTTTTTTCTTACCTATCTTTGAAATTTCTGTTGTGAAAAGCTGACTACCAGGAAAACACAAGCCTTGTATTTATTTAAATCCTTCTTTGTTGACAATGGTATGACAGACTAAAGTTAGGGAATTTTGGGGGGGAGCCAGTGATATATTTTTTCTATAAGTTAAAATAAACAACAGAAAAAATATTGTAACAAGGTTTTATGACATGGAACTAAATTTCTACTTGGGTTGGCTGTGCGTACCTCAGTGCAATTACTTGACGTTGAAGTGTTGCAGGGATGATTTGTTGAGCACGTGACATTAGAAGCACAAAGATGGCCTTGTGGAGGGTGGGGCAGCTTTCAAGTCGGTTGGGAACAGCATCGCGACGTATTAAAGATGACAACGGGTGCTAATCGCAGGGTTGGAACATATGTCCAAAGTGATGTTTTTAAAGGTGACGTGCATAGAAGAGGGCAATGGCAACTGCCAAAAGCAAAAATATGGTGAAAGCTTCGGCATGTGTGAAAACTAGATTCTGAGTAGAGATTCCACACAATTCATTTGCTTGCTCAACAAATTTATTGACAATAAGTACCAGATCCTGACATTGTAGAAGAGATCAAAACAGAACTCAAGGAATGTTCCTTCTCATGCACTATGTTTATAATAAATTATATTCTTATATCAATATTCTCCAATTAGGCAACTATTTTCTATTCTGTTCTGAATTAATAAGTATTTCAAGAAAGGTGCCAGGTATTATCTGAAGACATACTTCTTTTTACCTTATGAAGTTCTCTGAATTTTGTAGTTACTTCACCATTAAACACAATGCATCTATGATCAATAAAAAGAAGATAAATGCTTATTTTCATTAAAATTATACTTATATAGGCATTAGTGGTTATATATGTTTACTTTCTTGTTCTCCCAATACCGATCTTTAATTCTCACATTTATAATGAGAAAACAAACTGGACGCATGAAGTGTATATAATAAGTAACAAGGTTGATTTAATTTCAGACCTATTGTTCATTGTGTATAACGTGTGATTGTACTTTAATGGAAACATTAGGTAATGGATTGGGAAAATGAATGAGAACAAAAGGTTATATAACGCAGTTACAACTTATATGGAAAGTTTTGAATATAGAAGGGATAGACAATAGATTTGAAATGAGATGCTTTGAGTATAGACTCAAATATAAGTAGAAAAGTCGTCATAAAGAAGGTGGGATGTCTGACTTTAGAATGTTCTGGATGCTCTTGTGGAAATAGGACATGCATGGGAAAGTTGTATGGCCCTTGCCAGGTAGAGTCTTGCTGAAAGGGTCACTGTGGGAGAGTCAGGATTTATGGCCCAGCCACACTCACCATAGCTAGCTCACTGAGATAACGTCCTTCTTCCTCATATGAAGATGGGCCCCCAGCTCCCTGCTCAGATCTGTCATGTTTCCCCACCGTGCTGACACCTCCCCTCAAAACCGCAAGCTGAAATAAACTCTTTCCTCCCATAGGCTGCTTCGAGTTGGGTGTTTTCCCCAGCAACTAGAAGGTCACTGCCACAGGAAGTTACATTTCTCCAATTTTCTTCTAATTATCATATTGATTTAAATTTGTTAATCCCTTTCTCTGATATAAACAAAAATATATGCAATAACAGACTAATAGCTTCTGTTTTTCTTTAGTTCATTATGATGATGCTTGTTGCTTGTAAATGCTTTTGCAGAATATTGTTCTGTCTGTCTCAATTTTTTAATACTCTTTTTCCATTTCTATTTATTTATTTGAGAGAGGAAGAGGGAGAGAGAGAGAGTGAGAGAGAGGGCATGCCAGGGCCTTCAGCCACTGCATATAAATTCCAGACACATGCTCCCCTTTGTACATCTGTTTTACATGGGTACTGGGGAATTGAACGTGCATCCTTTGGCTTTGCAGGCAAGTGCCCTAACCGCTAAGCCATCCTTCCAGCCGTGTCTCAATTTTCAAAAAAATACTTGCCTGTATTAGATTTATAATTGAAAATTATAGTTAACTAATATAATTATTACTGTTTATTAATATTATTAGTACTTTAAAAATTTTAACTCATAGATATGTGTATATAATTAGATAGATATAGATAGATAGATCATTATGTTATATATATTCACTAATATGTATTGATTAGTGCTGTGGAGGAAAACTACTTAACTTAGAAAATTATGGGGAATTAATTACCACATATAAAGCAATACAAGTCATTATTATTTAATCACTTAATTTTTGATACATTAAAAAGAAATTTCAACTTAAGGGAATTTTTTTAATCAGAGAATTCAAACCGTGACTTCATTCTTACTCTCAGCTCTCCCAGCATAAATTATGTAACTGTTATGTTCTTGCAAAAAATCTCTGTTAAAATGCAAATTACATACTGTTGAATAATGGGAATTTAATAAAATTAATGATTCTCTAATTTACATATTTAATCCTTTTGACTTCTTCTGGTCTTGGTGGCCGATCAGGTTCAGTCTGTTCTAGAGTGAGACCTTCTCTGCAGCTCAGGCTCAGCTTCCTCGGTGAGAATTTACTTCTCTGTGCTGGAGACTTGAGAGTGGAATTTGTATCTCTCATTTTACTAACGTGTACAGTGATTAGACAGGACAAGATTAGTTTCTACTTGGTTACGTCTAATGATGTGCATGGCTTGTTAAAATTGTGTATGAATGCGACACGCATGTGTGTGTATGAGTGTGGCTTCTATGTGTGTGTCATCCACATAAGTGTAAGTATGTTATATATGTGTGTCCATGGAGCCTTGTGGCACAAGGTTTCTAATCTCAGAATGAAAATAACCATCCTTTGAACCCTCAGATCCCTTCTAAATCTCAAATTCACCACACTGAAGGTCTCTAGAGAGTATGGCATGCCTTTTCTTCATAAAGTTCCTGAGATGTTTTGTCCTGAATTCATGCAGATGGAAATATAGTAGTGGCTACACATACATATGTCATATAATAAAATACTTTTCTCAGAGAGTGGGATTTTAATAGGTATAATGATTTGAATGAGGGTTTTAGATCACTTTTATTTGGTTTGTGTATATTACTAGGAAGTAGTAATTAATATGTTGGATTCATTCATTGCCATCTAGTTGAATATAACGTAACACTATAATGCGGTCTGTTCTTCCAGATTGCCTACTTTCTCACAAGAGGAACCAGAAAAACAGATAACTTAAATAATGCCATCTTTTGAGAATTCCTAGGGTATGAAATTAGATTCATAACATTTTTGTGGGTTAATAATCCGTTGTGCATTTATTAACTGAGAGCATGAAGTTCTATCAGTCAAAATTTGAGTTTGTTTTTTCTTACCCGATGTTGTTATAAACAAGTAGATACATATATTAGTGTACATTAAAGGATAAATTCCATTGTGCATGAATTATCTTTATCAATATGTTCCACTCAACATTAAAGCCACTACTTTAATGTTTTTATTTATTTATTTGACAGAGAAATAGTGAACCTCATTTAGCATGTCTAAGATAAATGCTTTGAGCATTTAAGTTGCCAGGAGAAGAGTTCATATACTTGTTTCTTTATATTTTGCTTCCTGCTACTCTATCTGTGTGTACCTATCATGTCATATTAAAGAATCAACTACTCACAGTTCTGACATAACTGTTTTCAAAAAGCAAATTGGTTCTAACGCTACTGAAGTGTTAGGCAGGTCTATTAGCCTAATGCTGACAGAATCTGATTATGTGAAGCCATAGGCGAGACTCATGAATGACGGGGTCAGCAAACCTGTGCCTTCCAGGTGGCCTGTCCCTATGAAAAAGTATTCAGTGGAAGACAACCCCCCCCCTTTTCCCCACATAATATCTTTGGCTTTTTTATGCCGCAAAGTTAGGGGTGAGTAATCTAACAGAGATTATCTCTGTCCTTTAGGAAAAAGGTCTGCTGACCCCCTAATTAGATGAACAAGGAAATTTGCCTCCAATTGCACCATCCTGCAGAGAAATCCAGAAAAATCTACTTTCAAATGTCCATTCACTGTCTCAGTGAAGTGGTTTGAATGCAAACACGGGTAGATAGGTTTTGATTAAGGTTCAACTTCCTGCTTGGGGGGGCCCGTCACTGGGGGAGATCTGCTTCCATCCCAGCAGTGCGGGGAGAAGAGCTTCAGCTCCAGGATCCTTCTTGTGCGATTTCGGGTACGTGCTGGTTGTGTGGCCTTGTCTTTCTGCTTGGACCTGTCAACGCGCGTCAAGTTTCTTCTGCCATCAATGGAGCTTGCCCTGGATCTGCAAGCTTAGAATAACCCCGTTCTCACGTAAACGGTGTCTGGTTTGATATTCATGTCAGCCGGTGGAGCTGATCGCAACACTCTGCTTAAAGTTCGCTTAGGATCCGAGCCTACCTAGAGCTGGTATGAGAATGTTCTACCAAGCTTCAGGTAACTCTCCACCCCACCTCTCTGCCACGACTCTAAACTGACCCACACCACAACAAAGTTCAGGTCATTTTCAAGGGAGGGCACCAGAGTCACAGGGGCAATTGTTCTGGTATCTTTTTTTTTTTTTTTTTCTTTGTGTCACTGGTGAAATCTGTGAATGTTTTGTACTTAGAATGCAACTGCAAAATTTAGCAAGCAAAAGTTGCAGGCGATTCACTGACATTTGAATCACACATGAATAACAAGCACAATTGTTTTGA
Source organism: Jaculus jaculus (assembly GCF_020740685.1). NCBI lineage: Eukaryota > Metazoa > Chordata > Mammalia > Rodentia > Dipodidae > Jaculus > Jaculus jaculus. The sequence goes on along the minus strand of NC_059112.1, from coordinate 9,317,409 downwards.
ATAGGTATTCAAAGAAGTACAAGATATTATACACTCCTTTAAAGGCACCCGAATCCAGAAAATTAAGAGAGGCTTTCTGGCCTCTATTGTCAGTTTTCTTCTGCATTATCTGCCCTATGAGCGCAGTACCCCACTCAGTAACTGCAGCTTTTATTTTTATAGCAGAGGCCATAAAGGCCGGACAAAATGAAGGCCAGAGCCCTGAGTTCTTTAAGCAGGTCTGACTATGTCCAAACGTGACTAGTCTTTAATCTCATCGGTGTAAGACTGCTCTGGCTGTCAAACTTTTGCCAAGAGTCAGGCACTGTGCACCCATTATTCTTTGCCACAGGAGCTGTTTATCCTGGGCAGCATGGCTGGACCTGGCCAGGCCAACTGACCCAAAACACTTGGCCAAGTCTAAAGCAGAACTTTCATTGTTCCTTTGAATCTCCTGTTTTCTGCCTTACTTCTTTAAGTGCTCAGTTTCCTAACTGCTTAGTTAGTGTTAAGCCACACTTATAGTCACTCCAGGAATACCAAGTTACGCCAGCCTGCACTTATTATGTTTCACGCAGGATGTGTTTTCCTGCTGATTGCATGGACAGGCTCAAGCCTAACCACATATCCTCAGAGAAACTAGTCCTTAAGGAGTGACAATTTCTTCCTTGCTCCCCAAGTCACCTCTTCTCACCCTAGACTTCTGACCCGCCATTTTTATGAAACAGTGCAATGAATTCTTCCACTGAAATATGAAATTCACTTGGGCTCAAGCTGTTGTCCTTCCCAGAAACATCTGCATTTTAACACAAGCCTGCTACAGACTTCTCATGTCACCAATCAAGAGATTAGTGTATTCAGAGATGAGTGGCTTCCTAAAAGGGCTATTACAATGAAAGGTCAAGTTTAAACTTTATAACAAGAAGTCATTTAATTGCCATATAGATATTATATTTCTTATACAGCTAATGATAAATGCTTATAGCATTGCTATCCTTTTGTTTGATTTTATTAATTAGTCCTTAATTTAATTAGGATGAGGCTGGCTCTCTGGACAGATGGACAAGAAAACCACAGGGCGCACTTCCTCACTTATAGATAAAAATGCAAGAAAAAGGAAACATCATCTTGGAATTGTACATTAATTCCACCTGGCTCATATTGCTGTAAATGATAATGCAGATTTGCAATATGTGAACTACTAAATTTTGGCTTAGAAATAGAGCATGATTAAAATATTAATGACTTTTAAAGTCATCTGGTTCTTAATATGGCTGATTAAAAATTTAGCAGACATGACTAGAATGAACTTATAAGTTTAAAGTCAGGCTGGAGGGATGGCTTAGCAGTTAAGGCATTTTCCTGCAAAGCTAAACGATCCTGGCTCGATTCCCCAGGACCCATGTTAGCCAGATGCACATGAGGCCACATGCATCTGGAGTTCATTTGCAATGGCTGGAGGCCCTGGCATGCCCATTCTCTCTCTCTCAAACAAACAAATAAAGAAAACAAAATAAATATTTAAAAAAGAAAAATATTCTATGTCACTGAATTAAAATTGCTTTGACTTTTAGGTACAGCCTTTGTCAAAAAGGAATTGTGTGCACCATTTTATTGCCTACTGAAATGCAGACGCATGGAGCATTTATAGCATCAGTAAGTGGTGAGCGCTTCAGGCAATTAGGTCCACCAGCTGGTTGACAGAATTGTGTAAATATTGCTGTGAGGTGCTTGTCTTCTGAATCTCAGACTGTAGGAAAAGGCTGTGAGGCTCTAGGCATAAACTATTTTAATTTTTTTTAGCAGTAATAGTACCATAAGAATGGCACTATCAAGTTTTATGTCAGGAAGACAAATATGTACATATGCAAATTCAAAGAAGTGAGAGACTGCACCAAAACTTCAAACATATTTCTTTAAGTGTTAAAAATTTACCGTTTTAAAGTTAGTTTAGTGTGACCAGCGGTAAAAGAGAAGTACTGTATAAATGATTTTATAAATAAATTTGATCAAATAATTGTTCTATGATGTTTTATAGTCAATGTATATAACCTACAGAGAGCCACACATGGTGGTTTTAAGTATAACATACCACGTAGGGTAATGTTTAAGTATGACTGGAAAGCAATACCTCCTCATTCTGTGTACAGCCCAGACAAAGTTATATTATATGTGATCTGGGATTCTCATCATAGTTATTGGATTGTAAAATAACTTAAATGAATCATATACTATATATCCATACATATATATATACATACATATATATATATGTATGTATACATATATATGACAATAAAACATGAGCAAACTACTTTTTGAAAAAAACTTTATTTATTTATTTATTTGAGAGGGAGAGAGAAAGAGAGGCAGAGAGAGGGTGAGAGAGCGAATGGGCACACCAGGGCCTCCAGCCCCTGCAAACTAACTCCTGACGCATGTGCCCCTTGTTCATCTGGTTTATGTGGGTCTTGGGGAATTGAACTGAGATCCTTTGGCTTTGCAGGCAAACACCTTAACTGCTAAGCCATCTCTCCAGCCTGAGCAAACTACTTTTTAATTGTGTAAGTTTAAGAAATGTTTATACCTCATAGTCAAGTTTAAAGGAATTCCCTGTAAATATTACCTTTGAAACTTATTTCTGGATTATATAATACTTTAAATACCATCCAAAAGTAAAGCCTTGGGAGAAAATATCATGGCTCACATGATGGTGAAATGTATTTCATTACACTGTATTTTTTGATTATCAGAAAACATAATGTTTTAATAGCTCTCAATATTTTACTTCATTAGTATTTCATATGAAGACCAAAAACACAGTCTATGACATGTATCTTTTGTAAAAGCTATACATCTTTTTGATTAGTGGAGCAGGGTGATGCATAAATCATATTGTAAATGAATTTTTATGTTACCTTATTCATACAGGTTCATTGCCAATCAGTGGTCCCTGTACTCTTTGTACAATTATACATCCTTAGGAGAGTTCAAGTTGCATGAGATCAGAATTGTTTCCTGTTTTCCACTTTCATAAAATATGTGTGTTTATATGCCAGTTAATGGTCCTAGGAAGACTTCGTGGCAAACATGTGTTCCATGTAACAAGCGGTGTGACCTTCGCGTAGAAGTTGCTACACATTTCAGAAGCAGCTTCTGCGTCAGCAACACTGACTGTGACTCAAACTGATTTTGAATTAACTGATTTACTGGACTCCTTACTTATGTGCTCCCTACATCAAAGTGCGGTTTGTTTACAAACATGTCGGGCCAGACAAACTGCAACTTTTAGGACTTCAAAGTCAAGTAAAAGGCAAAAGTGTGCAAACATGAAATTTCAATTAAATTTCTTAATCCCCATGATAAAGGCATGCTTTTTTTTTGGTGATGGAGATTGTTCCTATTTCTTTTGATCATAACTGAGAAAGCTTGAGCTGCCTGAAAAGCATGTGAGAATATTACTGCTAACTTGCTTTCTGTCTTCTGTTCTTGATCCTGTGTGTGTGTGTGTGTGTGTGTGTGTGTGTGTGTGTGTGTGTGTGTCCATGTGTATGTCCCTTTATATGAGGGATATTTATGGCCAATTTTAAATACTTTTGTTTTGCTCAATACAGATACTTTGATTGTATTCCAATCTGAGACAAGTATAATTTTTTGAAGAGATATTATTCTTTGTAAAACTTATTAAGGACATTTTAAAGTCAATTATCACATGATCAGAAATCTATTGATCTAATTGGCCATGCTTTCAATTTTTGAAACTCATTTCCATGTCAAGTTTATTTTTGGTGATTTATATATTTAGTTATATCTTAACATTATTGCTCCATGCAAATGTTTTTTAATTGGATGAAAAATATATTGCAGTTTAAAATACAATTATACATATCTGAGAACTTGCTATTGTCTCTTTTGGAGATACTTTTTGTGAGATAATTGATTTCCTGTTTTAGAAATGCATAATTTAAATAGTCAGCACAGAAAATAAAATAAAGTTCAGCTTATACTCAAAGAACAGAGGCCACTTTGTGCTTGATGCTTCTATCTAAATTAAAAGAGATGGAAACATTTCTTAGAGCAACCATTCCTTTATACAGCCAGCTGATTCAGTCTTTGCTGGACCCAGTTTCTTCCTTGGCAGATCAATGTAATGATAGCTATGCAGAGTTTTCTCATCACTAATAATACTTTTCATTATATTACCTATTTTGCCTCCACATTTTTAATCTTTTGACAAAGTTGACCATAATTCTGCCTGTGGTTCAGAACATTTCTAGACTACAGCATTGATCGACATATGACCTTTGAAAATGATCCCTTAATACACTGATGGAAAAGGACCATGTGCATGAAGTTATTTGTTCTCTTAACTAGGGTTATCTGCTGCTGTCCTCCAAAAATACGCCTTTTACAAATTCTCTGCATGAATGATTCTGTGCTTTGTACCATGTACAATAATTCAGTATGAATTGGTTTGAAGTCCATGAAGTTAGATTATGATATCTTTGTGTTCACAGAATTTCTTTCACTTTTATGCTGGAGCAGCAACAAACAGCAATGCTTTTACAGGAATTACTTTTTAAAAATATTTTCATTTTGTTATTTATTTATTGGAGAGAGAGAGAGAGAGAGAGTTAGTTAGCAAGGCCTCTGTCCACTGTAAATGAACACCAGACACAAACGCCACTGTATTTATCTGGCTTATGTAGGTACTTGGGAAACAAACTTGGGTCCGTAGGCTTCACAGGCAAGCCCCTTAAATGCTAAGCCATTTCTTAATGCCAGGAATTTCTTTATTGTTATGAAAAATCCCTTTAGGGAAACAATTTTTGAATCCTTGTAACATATCTAGCAACAGGTGCTGAAGCCCAAGTAGATGTAAATGGGGGGGGGGGCAGTAAAAACCTCATTGCTGCAAAATTGTTACTACTGGCATAATGGTACCCATTGTCAAGGGCATATGAAGTTACAATATGAGAATATTGTACCAACTGTAGGAGCAAAGGGGTATATAACACCGAGTTCATCTAGCTTGTAGACATAAGTATTTTATTTGAGGCATCAAAGATAGCATGAGCCTCAGAAGGCAAAGAAGAAAATGTACATTACAATTGCATTAATGCCGGTGTCACTTGTTTATTTTAAAAACAAACGTAAGACTAGGACATCCTAAAATATCAGGTGTGCTTTCAACCAGCTGGATGCTTTCCCTGTTATTGTTTATTTTATACACTCAGAGAGGTGTCCATTTGAAATCTCACTTTAAACAATAACTTGTTTTAGATTAGCTGGGTCTTATAAATTATAATTGTAAAAGAAATTCATTAAGCATTAACATAATTATGGCATAAAAATTTATAATAATTGGATTTTCCAGATTGGTGTTAATACATTTCCCAAGTCAATTCTTGGAATTCAGACAATCTATACTGTAGCATTTGACTGATAGAAAAGCAGATCACAGTGATTCCTTGGAATTTTATTATTATGCAAGGACATTACAGAACCAAATTTTGTAAATTGTGAACGTTTGGTATTACTTTATGAGATATTACTGTTTAATTCACTTCTTCAACATTTCTTTGTTATGTTCTTTGGGTTGTGAACATGAGTGTTTTTTAGGGGACCATTACTGGCTTAGTGTCCTGCATGAAGTTCTAGTTTGAGCCTTGCACAGGCCTATCACCTTGGGTACAATGTAAATGATGGAGACTCTAAGATGATTCATAGGTGCTTATCCATGGGGCTATATGATGTTAAACAGCTGCTTTCCCCAGAATATGACACATGCCTTAGAGAGAAACCGCAGTCTTGCTAATGCCTAATCTGGGAAATTTCCTCCCATCTCTTCTGCAATATATTTATTAGAATTGAGTATTGAGCAGCTTTAAGGAGGCTAGGTCATTCATGGATATAGAAACTTTCAGGCCAGAACAATTGGGATCCATTATGTGGTTGCTAAGCAAAATATTGAGTCTTTATATTTGAATTTGATATAGAGATTGAAAAGAAAGATCATTTTGAGGAAAGTCACTATGGACTTGGAATTGCTGTGATTTTTTTTTTTTTTTTTTTTAACCAAGATGATCATTGGTTCAAGAGTCCTTTCTGTTTGAGAGATCTGATCGGTTTTCTGTGTCTCATTGCTTTCTCATTTATAAAGTAAGATGTTTGATGCAGTTGTTTTATTACTTATTATTATTTGCCATCTATTCCTTACTACTTATTTAATTTTTGGAGACAAGTAATCAGATTGGGTATAGCAGTTTAAAGTGCTACAAGTAAATTATGTATAATGAAACTTACGAAGAAATATCTGGATGTGACAATTGTAATAAGACTCTTTGCTGATACTTAGATGGAATTTTCAGTGAATGAAGGAAACAACATGTATTGGAGGAAAAATAATAATAGAATGGTTAGAAGATAACATAATCAATGCTTAGTGGTTGTGAAAGAGAATTCTGGCAGTAAAAGGAAAAGTTTGTGAGATGGCTTAGCCATTAAGGCACTTGCCAGTGAAGCCTAAGAACTCATGTTCAACTCTCCAGGTCCCACATAAGCCAGACACCTAATGAGGCAAGCACTCAGTGTCACACATGTACACAAGGGGGCGCATGAGTCTAGAGTTCATTCACAGTGGCTTAAGGCCCTGGCACATCCATTCGCCCCCCCCCCTCCATAATATAAAGGGAAAGAAATATCAATTCGTATGTGTTTAAGTATGTGGAGGGATATTTGGATATGTCTGTTAAAGGTTTTAACAAAAATTAAGCTATGTTTTCTGTACCTTTGTACCTCACACAGTGGCTGCAAAAGAGCTCACACATTGAGTGCAGGTCCTTCCTTCCATTATTATGGGAGGCATGGTTTTGTGATTTAAAATATCTTCTAGTTTGGACTGGAGAAATGGTTTAGCAATTAAGCGTTTGAGACTCGATTCCCCAGGACCCACGTTAGCCAGAAGCACAAGGGGGTGCATGCATCTGGAGTTCGTTTGCAGTGGTTGGAGGTCCTGGTGCGCCCATTCTTTCTCTATCTGCCTCCTTCTCTACCTGTCTCTCTCAAATAAGTAAAAATAAACAAAAATCTTCCAGATTAAGCTTATTGCTCTAACACTGCTTAATTTAATGGTTATTTTTTTTCAAAAGTTATTCAAAGTTCTAGTAGCTCAAAATGATTATTCTTTTACCGTACAATGAAACAAAGGGACAGGAAAAACAAACTCCAATGATAGGTTGCATTTGTAACAGGGCTTGGAGCAAACTGAGAGGTTAATGAGAAATTTTGATTAGTGAATTTCTGGAGAATAAATGATTTTCAGACCAGTTTCTTTTTCTTTCCATATACTAGTTTCTTTCTTTAAGACCAAGACCCTTAATCACTGATGATTTTACTGTGATTTAGGGCACAGGCATTTATTGACTATCTATTATATTTCACGTCTCATAGTCATTGATAGGAAGGGATGTAAAGTTGAATAAAAAACGAACTTACCCTTCCGTGGTTTAATATCTTGAAGGGGTTATGCCAAAGTAGAGGGAAAGAGCATTCTGGACCCTGAAGGAATTATGAGTAGTCATTCTATTGTCATTGTTGGCATTTCTCTTGCAGAGAAGACTGCATGCATATCACAGCGGTAGTGATTATTTTGTGATGGAAAGTAAATAGTGATAGGATTTAAGCTTGGGCCTCTATTGGCCCAACATAGCCAGCAGAGAGACCATTTTAGAAATATACCATTTAGTGCTCAAGAAGAATATAAAACTTGAGCAATATTCTTCTGAAATATTCAGGAAATACAGCATTATCACCCAAGTGTCTTCTTATGGAAGCAATTTTTAATCAGAAAAAAAAGAAAGCTATGTAAGGATCTTACTGGAGGCTTTGTTTTGCCTCCTTTACCCTGTGAGATTTGAGAAGTTAATGAAAGGCAGCAATTATGATACTTAGTGTTATGTTTAATGACACTTTTAGAATAGTACGAGCATTTATTTATTTACCTCCCTCATGGAGTTGCAGTGTAACACACAATATTAGGAGTTGGTGAGCTTAGGGCTGGAGAGATTGTTCAGTGGCTAAGGGGCTTGCCTGTTAAGCCCAACGACCCACGTTTGATTCTTCAGTACCTATGTAATGCCAGGTGCACAAAGTGGTGTATGTATCTGGAGTTTGTTTGCAGTGGCTAGAGGTCCTGGTGTGCCCATTCTCTCTTCCTTCCTCCATCCCTCCTCTGCTGTAAATAATAAATAAATAAATAAATAAATAAATAAATAAATAAATAAACAAACAAACTATTTCCAAAAGATATGAGTTGCTGAGTTTATAGAGCCAATGTAATCATCTTGTCTTAAAGTGAGTGATTTTTGAGGAAAATATGTGAAATCTTCATCCTTCTGGCAACGAAATAGCAATAGTAAAATAAATAAATGAATAAATAAATTAAGGAAAACATGAAAAATGTTTCAGTTCTACTGGGAATTATATTTTGTTAATCATTTCTTTTTCCATTTAAACAGAAGGAGCCCTGACAACTTCATTAGCATCCTGAGAGAGTTTAACTAAGACGAAAAAACCTTCAGACCTCAAAGCTTCAGCCCAGGAGCTAGCAATTCTGTTGTGTCTAATGCATAAACCCATTTCACTTGAGTATTATTATATTACATTTATTTATGTAAATGTGCTGCATATCATCCCAAGATAGATCAGATTCCCTTGCAATATTTTAGACTTATTGGGTAAATTAATATAAATTTAATATTCTGCTCTCATTAAACCACTGCATCCCAATTCCACATTCACATTTTTAACTCAAAATAATTAATCTGCCACCACAGAATGCATGCACCTCATAATGATAATTGTATTATTTTAAATCAATCTACCAAATCGCTTTAGAACGTGAAAGAAAAAATGTGAATAAATTTCTTCCACTGAGATCCTAATTGAGAATTCTGAGCAGCTTCCATAAGATAGACATTTTCCCTCTTGTTTTAAATGCTCATTTGTTTTATAGTAGTGTTATTTCCTGTCTTTTATCAAAAGATCCCTTAAATCTATAGTAAGTTGTTCAAGCAAAAAATTAAGCATGTTTTCTTAGACGCTGAAGGCATGAAGTAAGTTGGGATATCATTAGCAAACTCCTTCCCTACCTCAGCCAAGGGAGTGGGACACTATTTCGTTGTGGCTGAACCCAGAGCCAGTCTCTGAAAGCCCCTCAGAGACTTGGGGTTTCTTCCCAGTCTCTCCTCCTCCTGTTGTGCTGCCTTGAAATACACCACAGACAAGTGCTACCTGCAAGCTATTCTCCATAAAGGTGCATTTTTAAGGCAGATTTGGGACATGTTAGCAAAGCCCTTCTGAGTTTTTGAAACAGTAATAAATTATGACTACTAACTCTGAGTCTTGATTAATATTTATAAAATGTATCTTACCTTTGTTTTGTCAAAAATCCCTGCCAAGATCCTGTGGTAACTGCTACTCCTGTACTGATTTCTTAGAAACTTTAGTACTATTTCAAGGTTTAAACTTCACTGTAATCATATTACTTTCATGATGAATTGAATGCTTACCTTCTATTACCTCTGTGGATGGATTTACTGATTATATGTGTTTAATGTGGAAACCTATAGCCATTATCTTTCCCATTGTGAAACAGTTCTATAGATCACATACTAATAAAAATGGTGATAGCATTTAAATCCAAGAAATATGTGTTTATGTACAAGCATTTTACTTTAGAATGTAGATTTTATTCTAGAAAGGTAAGTCATCTACTTGACAGATATGCATAGCTTAGCAATATTATGGTTTCAAGTTGGGTCATAAAACTTTTCCTGCTTGGCCTTTTATTGTATTAGATTTGCATCACACAATAATCATGAAGGGTTTCTTTGGACTGGCACCTGTCTCAAATGAAGTCTCTGAGCTTTTTCTAACCACAGTCAAGTATATAACAGATATTATTGTGCCAGCGCTTTAAAAGGGTAATGGTTCTGTTACACTCTTTCTACCCTGAATGCTCACCTTCCTATGAGACAGAGTGCTTGGTACAAAAATATTACGGCATCAAGAATTTGAACTCCGTACCCTTAAGCTGAATGGAGCTGAAGTTACTTTCTAATTGCAGTTTGTGTTGTCTTCATTGCTCTTATACATTGGGGTAATATAGCCCAGTCATAGAAGAATGGCCTGGCATCACATGGAGGGTTTAGGGATGGCCCATAGCAGTATCCCCTCCTCACTAGGGTTAAGAGATTTAAGAGACTCACTGTTGCTTACAATGGATTTTTGGTGGGAGTTTGTATATTGAAACCACAAGTTATGACCCTTGTTTATCTATTGTACTTTAAAATATTATTTGGTAACGATAGGCATGCGTATTTATAGAGAAGAATTGGTAAGCTATCTAATTTAAACTTTATTTTATTTTATTTTGTCTAGGTAGGGTCTTGCTCCAGCTCAGGCTGTCCTAGAATTCACTGTGGAGTCTAAGGGTGGCCTCAAACTCAGGGCAGTTCTTCCTATCTCTGCCTCCCATGTGCTGGGATTAAAGGCGTGCGCCTCCACGCCCGGCTAAAATTTTATTTTTGAAACAGGGTATCACCTTAGCCCAGGCTAACCTGGAACTCACACTGCAGCCTCAGCTTAGACTGGCCTCACACTCACTCTGGTCTTCCTACCCAGGGTGTGATCCACCACACCTAACTGAAACCATTTCATTTTTAATATTTGATGATTACAGTTCTTCTCTTTATAAAGCTGATAGTAGAAGTCATGTGAAATTTTCATACATTCTGAAACATGATAATTATCCAAATATGGATTTTGTGCTTTTTACATACATTAAACTATTTTAGTTACTTCCTCCATAAAATTTCTTAAGTCACATGTTTCACTTTTATGTCCTTATAAATTTTGTTGGAGAAATGAACATAAAACAGTAATCACCTTCATTTGGAACCGAATCTCCCACAGCCAATAAAAAGTTCCTGTATGTTGAAGGAATTTTTATGGGCATTGAGGATAAGTCTACAACAAAAAGATTAGTGCGGCAGTTTGTTCCTGGAAAAAATGTAGAACTTTTGTTTAATTGTAAAATGCACAAGCTCACACTGAACACTCTCCACACAACATTGTCTCCAGTGAAGTCGACGTGATTCTGGCAATAGTGAATCTTTGCTTTATCAGCTGTGTCACCCTGAAGCAGCCAAGAGAGGAGAAACGAGGGGACAGAGAGGGTCATGTCTCCAAGACGCTAATGGACGCTTTTGGTGTAATGGTCTCTGAAATGTACTTTTTAATGCTCCTTCGAGTTCAGTGGCACTTCTCCATTAGATTAACAGCATTGAACAGGTAACCCCGATCGCTCCTGACCCACAATTACATTTCTTTCTGTTCCTTCCTGCATGTTTCACCTGAATCTCTATAAACGCCAGGGCGTCCATGATCGGGTGGTTTGGCTGTTTTGGAAGAAAGAGAATTCTTATATTTGTTTCATGCATCTGGATGAGTAATATGTTTTTCAGTTTAATTTTTAATGTCAATATTCAGAAGAGTCTTGCTAAATCATTGACTTGTGAGCAACATACTGTTCTCTAGGGTTTTTATTGTCTGTGCTTCCCGTGCAAGGACTTTGTTTATATTCATGTGAAAAAGGAGCTCATTCCATTGAAGGTGATGCTTTGTTTTCTGAGGAAGGAATCTTACAAACCGTCAAGGGAAATGGGGGCATTCCATTTTAGATTCTAATATTTTATTTCATTGACCAGATAGTCATTCAATTTATTCTCTGAATAAAGTAGCTGATTTTTGGGGTAGTTTGAACACATAACCCCATAGACCTGGGTGTTTCCTTAAAGCTGGTAACTCGTCTCCTGCAGTTTGGCTGGAAGAGGTGTCACTGGGGGGTGGATCCTGGGGTCCAGGTCTAAGGTGTGTTTGGGGGTGGATCTGAATTCTAACCAAAAGGTGTGCAGAGAGGTGCTGAGCACCAGTTGTGTCTTGCTGGCGGTGTAGGCTGGCTGGTGGCGTCTCTGTGCCTGGCTGTGTGAAGGGAGCCAGCTTCTTCTGCCTTTGGTTAAACTTGTCTTGAATCTGTAATTGCGAAATAATCCCTTCCTCCCCTACATTGTGTCTGCTTTGGATGTTCATAGCAGCAGTGTGGAGCTGACAGCAACAACTTTCCTTTCAAAGGTCTTATTTAGGAAGGATAACATTGAGGATCTAACCTTTGTGATTAGACTATACCATGCTGCATGCATTGTGTTTTTTTAAAGTTATGACTGATAATTTTTCACATAAACAAATTGTATTATTTTTCTATATAAAACTGTCCATATGCTGAGCATGGTGGCACATGCCTTTAATCCCAGCACTCGGGAGGCAGAGGTAGGAGGATCGCCATGAATTCGAGGCCACCCTGAGACTACATAGTGAATTACAGGTCAGCCTGGGCCAGAGTGAGACCCTACCTCAAAAAACCAAAAACAAACAAATAAAAAAATCACTGTCCATATAGTTTAGGATTTTATTTTTTTGGAAAATATCCTCAAAACATACTCTAAAATGGAAGGGGAAGCATAACTTTATGTCTCTTAAAGACTATCACCTTACTCAAGAATCTTAGATATGCTATTAAAAGCAAAACCAGAAACTACTGAGGAATATTGTTGCTAACATAAATTTTTTTTTGTTTTTTTTTTAATTTCTATTAATTTGTTTGAGAGAAAGAGAGAGACCAGGGCCTCCAGCCACTGCAAATGAATTCCAGATGCATGCACCACCTTGTACATCGGGCTAACATGGGTACTGGGGAATTGAGCCTTGAACCAGTCCTTAGGCTTCACAGGGAAGCACTTAACTGCTAAGCCATCTCTCCAGCCCTGATTGTTGGGAAAAATTAAAAATAACACAAACAAACAAACAAAAAATACATCTAAACCTGAAGCTTCTGGAATAACCACTTGTTCTTGCCCATCTTGGATCTCTCCTCAAACTTGACCTTGGCCTCCCGTCTGGCCTTCCGTTTCAGAGCTGGGTCTCTGAAGACTTCTTTGATGACAACAGTTTTGTCTAAGGGGAAACCCACAGAGTATCTTGCGGGCATGAGGTGATTATAGTTATAAACCTTCACAAAAGACATGATCTTTGGGCAGTTTTCTTCTTGCCCATGGCAGCTGTCACTGCATGGGTAGCGGTCAATTCCAGCCACTAGGGCACAGCTGGAGGGTCCTCGAGGTGCCATCATGGGCATTCTTTACGATGACGGCCTCGCGTCCAGAGTATCTTCCCGCCAGGAGCAGCACCGCTTTCCTGGCTTTCATGAACTTGCCTGTTTCGACAGCAAATGGGCACACAACACTAATGAAAGAAGGGTGCTTCCCATAACTACCTCTGATAATTAAACTTCTTATTGTTTTCAACTCTTCACAAATTAGCGCACATATAGTTATTTAACTAGCACCTGTCTTCACCTATACATGTTTCTGTACTTTTCACAGTTATTGATCTGCTATAAAATCAATTTTGAGAAGACTAAAGCATTTGATTTAAACTATCCAGATATCATGGTTATGTTAATCTGCAGGGGTGTTGAAAGCTGATGAATTTTCCATCACAGTCCATCTGTCTTCCCTTACTTGGTTTTGCGCTGGAGCGCAGTGTTAAACAATGACGCCATGCATCATTGTGCATAACCTGCCAGTGTGGGTTCCTGTGGAGGCGACGTGCTCCTGAATTGTTTCAGTGGCTCCCCACTCTGCCAAGAACTGAACAGAGGGAAGATTTATTACTGCAACATTGATGTATTTTTCTCAACTTCGTAAGTTACAGATGGTTTTACCAAAGAAGGAAAAGCCTTAGACAAGGAGCAAAAGTGTAGTGACTTAAAATAAATAGGAACCATTCTTAGGTATCTTAATCATTAAGAAAATAAAATTGCATGAAATAATTTCTTACAAGCTTTTCTCATGAACTAGTGTTTTTAGAATACTTTGGTCAACACAATTTATCCTGCTTTTAGCAGTCAGCTTCTGGTGGCTGACGTGAACGTCCAGAGCAGTCACAGTTGTGGAGGGAGGGATGTTTATTGAAGCTTGGAGATCCAAGGGAAGCTCCATCAAGGCAGAAGCAGCTGGCCTGCTTTCACAGGATCAAGCAGAGAGAGAAAAGCCACAAACCAAACCCAAAGCCACACCACCAAGGCACGTGCGCTTCAGGCCCTCCAGACACCACTGAAGTGCTCTGCTCATCCTTAGACTGAATTCTAGATCCCCTCCCACCTCAGGGCTGGGCCTGAGGATCCGCCCAGTGACACCTCCTCCAGCCAGGGGGCTGCCGATCTAAGTGACAAACTAATAAAATCCTGAATATTTTGGGAGGCACCCATTCAAACCACCACACTGCTGTTTTTAAAGTTTTCTTTCTTCATTTCACTTCATACTCTATTTAGAATATGTTCCTATGTTGCCCAGATTTAATCAAATGTAACATGGAAATAGTAATGTAGGAAAAGCCAGGTGTGGTGGCGCACACCTTTAATCCCAGCACTCAGGAGGCAGAGGTAAGAGGATCACCGTGAGTTCGAGGCCACCCAGAGAATACAGAGTGAATTCCAGGTCAGCCTTATCTAGAGTGAGACCCTACCTCGAAAAACCAAAAATAATAATAGTAATATAGTATGTCATGTAATATGATAAGAAATTGTTTAAAAGTACTTGCTGTCTCAAATCAATGAGAGAAGTTCATTACAATTTCCAAGTTTTGTATATTTTGAAGAGTTTAGACCCTTAAAGTGTGTGGTACTGAGACCCATAGGGGGCATGTTATGCGTTTGAGTTTCTCTCTTCATGCAATTTCATTCTTCTTAATATCAGTGACTCTTCTTTTGTTTGTCTCATTCTGCTAACTCACCACTATTTCTTTCATTGGATAAAACAATCACTATATTTAAATGATTTACTTATCTATGAAAGAATATTACTATTTCTATATTTTCAGAAATCCTTGATATAATTTTGTAAATGACAATTATCATCACTAATTGATCTCAGGTACCATTTATTTTAACATTATAAAATGTGCCAAATATGTGTTATATGCTCACAGTATTTGTATCATGTTAGACTATAAAGTCATATCCCTTCTTTTCTTAAATTTTAGTTAGTAAGTTTTCAAGTTGCAGTGTTTATTGGATAAATATATGAATGATATAGTAAATGTCTTTTTTGTTATTGATCATGGTTTCATATTCATTCATTTGAAATATAAATGCTATATATATATGGCACACACACACACACACAAACTAGTATGTTAATAAATAGGTATTTTATGTAATCTCTTTTAATTATTTTTACTTTGTTTTATTTGAGAGAGAGAAAAAATGAAAGAGACAGTGATAGCAATGTTTTAATGTTCTCACGAGAAAATATGATTATGCTAGTTTTAAAACAACCCATGAATTTTTGCTCATGATACAGACTTTCTTTGGATATAATGTCCCACTTGTTAATCATGAGCTACTCAGGTAGTTTGTTATAAAATTGCCAAAAATTAAATTTAACCTTGGACATCTTCTGCTTTTGCCAATCCTAAAGGGTCTGTAGATTAAAAATTCCAATACAAGATAGAGATAGCTGATGTTTATTTGATCTACCTACCAATTTGTAACTTGAAGTTAAAAGAACTATGAGAAAGTAAGACATAATTCTACTTTAAAAGTATATTGTAGGTTGGAGAGACTGCTCAGTGGTTAGCAGCATTGCTTGTAAAGCTCATGACCCTGTGTTTGATTCCCTAGCGCTCCCAAAAACCTAGACACACAAAGTGGCACATGCGTCTGGGGTTTATTTGAAGTGGCAAGAGTCCTTGATGAACCAATACTTTCTCCCTTTCCATCCTTCTCTCTCTCAAATGAATAGGTATGTTTCAAAAAATAAAGATGTATATCCTTAGCTTTCATAACGTTTGAAATAATCTCAATTCTTTTTAAAGATACTTACCTTAATAACAATTAAAGTCATGAGTATTAAAGTAATTTTGAAAACAATTTTTAAAACTTTTTTTTTTTTTTTTTTGAGATAGAATCTCACTTTATTTCAGGCTGACCGGAAATAAACTATGTAGTCTCAAGCTGTCCTTGATCTCCCAGCTCTCCTCCTACCTTGACCTGCTGAGTGCTGGGATTTGAGGTGTGTGCCACCACGCCCAACCCTCAAAACATTTATTAGAGAGATAGCATTGCATTGTTTTTTGATAATTTTCTGTAAATCAGAAGGATATTGCTTTGCCTCTGAGGTCCTTTGAGATCCTATTTCCTAGATCAATCTTTCCATGAAATCAATGGTCTTGCCCTAACATGTCCAGCATGAGCCTAAACAAAAGGGGTCATTGATACAGATTCACATAAGGCCGTGATTGGCAAGTTTGATGCCAGGTGGAAACATTCAGAAGTGGAACCACTGAGGCCCTTGTGTTTATGGCATGTTTCTTCCCGGCTGATGCTTTGGTTTTTCATTGCATCGTACATGATCACCACACACCCTTCAGTGTGCAATTAGGTACTACTTTCACGTGTTGAAACCCCATGTCTTGACTTACGACTGCTAAGGAATCAGGGAAGAAACACAGTAGAATCTAGTGGCTGATAAAATGTTACTTCATTATGGGGCTGTTTTAGGAGTAAGAGTAATATTTCTAGATAAAATAAACTAAGTGAGTTCATGCCTAAGAATCTTTCAGAACTGTACCTGTAGTAGAAAAGCCCACCCCCCCCAAAAAAATATTAGCTGTTGTTAAATACTACAGTTTTGTTTGGTTCTCTATACATTTGGGAATGATCTTAAATACTACGATTTTGCTTGGTTCTCTATACATTTGGGAATGGTCTTACACATACATTGTGCACATGGATTTGTTTTGAATGTGACAGTTGTCACTGATGGCCTTTCTTGAATGCCTCTGATGGAAATATAAACATCACTCTTTAACAATTACTACATATGACACAATTCCAGGTAATTAATACCTTTTTTGGCTAGCCTTTTAAGTGTTACTGTGCTATTCCAGAGTTCAACAAAGTTGTTGATAACATTTTGAGGTTTAATGAGTTTATGTTTTTAGTGAGGTAGGAATTGGACCCAGGGCCCTGTGCCATCTAGGACTGTGGACCTAATGCCCCACTCCATGCTTTTATTTTGACAAGTAAAATTACTCATTTTGGAAGTTGTGTGTATGAACATGAGACCATTTATTTTATTTTAGATGTCTAATTGTCAATTAATTGAGTCATTTTAAACTCGTTGCGTCAGTTATTTATATATACCTTTATATAACAGTCACTGTTTTCATTTTCAGGGAGACATGTCAGTGGAGGCAGGTTTTATCTGATTCAGATTCTTTTGGAAACAAGCCCTGTCCCAGTGCTTTGTAGGATTTCAGAACCGAGGTTAACACAAGGGCACTTCACAAGAAAATTGCTCAGTGTGCAACATCAATCACTTGCACAGATAAAAGATATACTGCCTAAAGTCCAAACAGCAGTGTTCATTAAATCCACATTTGTTCCTCAACATTAATAAACATTCATTAGATCACTGCATTATCTGTATGCCAATTAATTGGACCTTTACTCAAGGAAAATGTTTTTATTATAATTGCCATCCTACATGATTTGTTTTCTCTGTCAACATTATATTGAAATAAGGACATAAGAATTTTGCTTACCCCATAATAAAGTTAGTATTTCAGAAACATAAAATTTTGGCATTCTTTGCTCAAACCATGTTATAAGTAATCTTAAAATTAAGGTTACTTTTAAAATAAATTGAAATAAATAAAATTGAAAATTAAAATTAAAATTTGTTGATTGAGAAACTACGTTTCTTTAGTCTCCATGACGCTTATGGGAAAGTTGTGGAGGAAGATCAGCTCTGCGTCAAATGTCATTTGAATTTGCATTCCCGCTCTGACTGTTCTCCACATGTCTTTTTTACCCATCCTGTATTTGTCTGTCTGATTTTCCCCGTCAGACTTATCCTATCTCCTAACCTAATAAAACACTGTCTATAACTGTGATGTTTATAAGATTTAATTTTGTTCAAATAATTTGTACATTAATTAACCTGCTGGATTGTGAGTCATTATACTAACTCTGTCTTATTACAGATGATTCTGGCCAAAGTTATTTTGCTTTTCTCCCCATTTTTCTCCCATAGAGCACAACCAATTTTATCTTCTAAAAATATGACAATATAACTTATGGATTTTTTTCTACTCAACTATTCACAAACTCCAATGTTCTTCTAACTTACCACCAAATGACATCTCATTTATAGTTTATAATATCCCTTTTGAATATAAATCCCATTGATAAATTTGTACAAAGAGTTTATTTTCTCCTTATTGGATTCCCACTTTTGCCAGGAAATATACATATACATATATATATATCTTAAAATTGGTAAAATTTATTTAATTCCAATGTGATAACTAGGGTATAGAACATTTAGGTAGCCCATTGTCATATATCTGACAACTCAAATGGAGACAATTTTCTAAGAACAGGACACTTAAGTGTACAAGACATCCTAAGCTCATGTTGACTCTCATGGCCCAGTTTATTTTTAATCTTTAATACTTGACAAAAGTCAATTACATTCTAAAATTAAAGAAGAGAAAGACCTTTCAAGAAATAAAAGTCTTAGAAAACATGACTCCATTAGTTTTAGATCAGGTCAAATAACTCCCTCCCATGGGTGACTTTACTTGCAGATACATTTGAGTAGAATGTGCTATAAGATATAGATCCATCAGAATAAATTGTCACAACCAAATGCATAACAAAACCATTCTATCTAACTCTTTTTAATTCTGTGGCATCAATACTTCACCTTAAATAGCATCATGACCGCTCAACAGTATTTTGCAAGTTTGGATCTCTTCCAAAAAACCAAAATATCAACAACAACAACAACAAAAAACGCTATATGATGAACCAGCAATGGCTGCATTATTGTCTGTACACTCTTATGTTTCAAACTATTTTTTGCTTTAATTCCATAATTTTATATAGAATCTCAATTTCCTCCAATACCTAATCATCTGCAATTCTTTATTTAAGACCAAAAATGAGGTATAAGGACAATTCATTAAAAAATCATGTTTAGAGACAATAAGCAAAACTATAAACTATATTTTTAATAAACTTACTATAAACATATGCCTAGTTCTTAAAAATATATATATAACTTGAGCTGGGCATGATGGCATATGCCTTAAATCCCAATACTAGGGAAGCTGAGGTTGGAGGATCACTGTGAATTCCAGGCCAGACTGAAACTAATTCCAAGTGATCCTAGGCTAGAACAAGATCCTATCTCAGAAAACACACACACACACACACACACACACACACACACACACACACACACTCTTATAGTGCTTTAAATATATTGATATATTCTGTGTAATTAAATGTAAAAAAGGCATGTATTGAACCCAAACAATTTAATTCCCTTACCTTTGTATTACTGTCAAAATCTTTTCTATTCTGTCCTGGTGACCTTCAGTATTTTAGACCAGAATGTCAGCTCTATAGAAAGCTGCCTTGTACCTATCCAGTTTTCCCTACAAACTCTTCATCTAGAATACTCTTTCAAGTCTTATGCATTCTTCAAATTCTAGTACAATTTATACTTTTCTTTTTGTTTCAAGTATTTTTAACCTTCTATGTTGTATGTCATCATTTCCATTTATTAAACTCTTTCTTTCTTTAAAAATGTGAGCAAAGTGTCTTCTGTAGCAAATTGACAAAGAAACACTTGTGTGAGTTAGGCAATTGTAAGACTGTTGGCCCTTATGAATTCCCAAAGGAAAGCACAGCTTTTTAGCCGTATCTTTATTACTAATGCATTCCACTTCTTATTTCCACTCACAGGTCTCAAATGTTGATATGTTGATAATGTTTATTTTCTATCATGTTCTTTTAACCTCATAAATTTGAGTGAAATGGTAGTTTAATATACTAGTAAAGGTTTGGTTTTCAGAAGCAAATTGAAGTTAAGTAGTATTTTGTTCTTTAACACTGGAATGAGTGACAGTAGAGCTCAAACTGTAGGTGACTTACAGTTCCACTGTGGGGCAAAGCCACATGCACCCTCTCAATTTATTGAATCAGAGGCATTATTGTATCCTATGACAGCTGACCTGAGACATCCCCAAACTCGTGTTTCTTTGTTTTTGAACAGCATTACTTTACAAATGATTTCAGCAAAACACCATTGTACTTAAAAATGAACTAATTTCAAGAATTCATTGATAGCATTTATATTGAAAAAATTCTTCATAAAATTTTCCATCTGAATAAAAGTTTATTCAAAGAGAAGTAGCATGTTTGTCTATGCAGATTAAAAGCAATCTACTCATTATCGCAATTTATAATTAGTAATTATATATCAAACATTATTTTTTATTTAAAATTTTTTGTTTTATCATTTATTTATTTACTTGAGAGCAATAGACAGAGAGAGAAAGAGACAGAGAAAGAGAATGTGGGTCCTTAGTCTTCATAGGCAAGCAGTTAACCACTAAGCCATCTCTGCAGTCCTCAAACATTATTTTAATTATATATAATTTAATTATTTTAAAAACATTTGGATGATAACTGCATTTGCATAATTTTATATATGAAATCATGTTACAATCATACAGATTTTTATGATTTTTGTAATTTAACCATAACAATTTAACTCATTTATGTTCATAGAACATATTAATTAATGTAAATCTTCCCATCACAAATTCAGCAAATCTGAGGAACTGAGGTGTCAAATGGTTTGCCCAAGATATGAATACTAATTTTTGCAGTCAGGTTCACATTGCTGGCATGAACAACCCACCTGACCAAGACCAACTTGTGGGAATAGCTTTATTTTGGCTTACAGACTCGAGGGGAAGCTCCATGATGGTAGGTAAAAACTATGGCATGAGCAGAGGGTGGACATCACCCCCTGGCCAACATCAGGTGGACAACAGCAACAGGAGAGTGTGCCAAACACTAGCAAGGGGACACTGGATATAACACCCATAAGCCCACCCCCAGCAACACACTGCCTCCAGGAGGCGTTAATTCCCAAATCTCTATCAGCTGGGAACCTAGCATTCAGAACACCTAGGTTAATGGGGGACACATGCATCAAACTACTACATTCTGCCTCTGGCCCCTATAAACTGATAACCATACATGATGTAAAATGCAATGCATTCATCAAACTTTTAAAGCCACCATTGTTTTTATCAATTCCAGTGATGTTCATACATCCCCATAGACCAACATCTTTTAACTGAGGCATGATACTAAAACACATATAACCCCCACAACACCCATAATGGCACAAAATACACATGCACTCTGCAAAGATGGCATTGGGCATAGCAAAGAAATATTCATCCAATACAAGATTTAAAACAACCAGGAAAAACATCAAATTCTGTAGCTTCAAGTCCAACAACTCTAGCCGGTGACAAATCCCCAAGATAATTCTAACCAGCTACAGTTCTCTGGAGTTCCAATTCCGCCCTTCCAGCTAGCTAAGCTACTCACAGTCCTGGAAAACTTCATCCAGGGATGGCAGCTTTCTTTAGCAGCCGTCTCATGGTCCCAGCATCTCCACTGGGTCTCCACTGCAATCCGTGGTCCATCTTTGTGACTCCATGGGGTCTCCATGCAGGCATCCAGCAGACCTGCTGCACACTGCCCATGGCTGTTTCCAAAACACAAGACCGTGTTGCAAATTCAGTGACCTTCTCTTTCCTGTATTTCTTATGCCCTATAATACCACGTAGGGTGTCATTTTGTTAATCCGGTGGGGTGAGGGGGAGCAGGCTTTGTAGACCAGGACACTCCTTGAGCACTCAGACCCCTTCAAAAGAGTCTACATTCTTCCTGTCGCCCCAGTGCAGGTCAGCTGGCCCAATCTCACAGGTTGTAATCTCATATAATTGCAGCTGAACAGTCAGCAGTTTGGGCCCAAAGATTTCAATCTTTCTGTGCTATAGCCTTATACTCACCCCAGCCTGTTTCTACACACAGCAACACTGCACAGCTTCTTAGGACACAGGCAGAACAGCAAGCCTCTCATACAATTTGCCTCTGGTCCATACCAGGCAAAGCTCTTTCTCACCCTCATAAGCCAAGCCTCACAGTGCATAGTTCTTACTGCATTCAGGACTTTCAACTCTGGACAGAATAGTCCATCAAGCTGTACTTGCGGCACTTCAAGGTATCTCTTAGGCCAAGGTTTCAATTCCTTCCACGTTCCTCTTGAAAATCAGCTCCAAAAGTCCAAAGCCACACAGTCAGGCGTCTAGCGGAGTCTCACTTCTCTTGTGCCAATGATACTGTTGAAGTCAGGTTCTCATTGCTGGCAGAAATCCCATGACCAAGAGCATATTGTGGTAACAAAAGTTTATTTGGGACCTGGAGAGATGTCTTCGTGGTTAAGGCATATGCCTGTGAAGGCTAAGGCCCCAGGTTCAATTTGTCAGGTCTCCCATAAGCCAGATGCACATGGTGGAGCATGTGTCTGGAGTTTGTTTGCAATGGCTAGAGGCCCTGGTGTGCCCCTTCTCACTCTCTCTCTCTCTTTCTTTCCCCCCACCCCCGCTGTCTGTCTCAAATAAATAAATAAATAAATAAAAATGAATCTTAAAAAAATTCAGAAAGTCTTATTTGGCTATGGACTCTACAGGAATCTCCATGATGGCCAGGACAGACGATGGCATGAGCAGAGGGTGGGCATCACTTTCTGGCCAACATCAGGTGGACAACTGCCACAGCAGTATGTGCCAAATGCTGGCGAGGGGAAACTGGGTATAATAGCCATGAGCCCGCCCCCAGCAATACACTGCCTCCAGGAGGCTTTAATTCCCAATTTGCCATCAGATAGGGACCCAGCATTCAGAACACCTAAGTTTACTGGGGACACCTGAATCGAGCCACCACATTAGTAGAACAAGGAAGTGAGAGAAGGGCTGGAGAGATTCTATAGTGGTCAAGGCAAAGCCAAATGGTCAGGTGCAATTTCCCGCAAAGTGGTGCATTTGTCTGGAGTCCCTTTGCAGTGGCTAGAAACCATGGCATACCCTTTCTCACTCTCCGCTCCTCTATCTCTCTTTCTCTGCCTCTCTCAAATAACTAAAATATTTTTAAAAATGAAAGACAGTAAGAAAAGATGTTCTGGCTCCAGAGTATATTCTCCTAACTTTTGTACAATAATACTAACATGCCTGGTGATTTTTTTTTAAATTTTGATTTATAAGTTATGATAAAGGCAGTATTTCAGAAAGACTTTGACTTTGATTTTGGCAGAATGAAACATATTATATTTTGAATATGCCTTATACAAAATGATTGGAATCAAAATTTGTTTCAGAGCAGGTCATGTTGGCACATGCCTTTAATTCCAGCACCTGGAGGCAGAATTAGGAGGATCACTTGTGAGTTCAAGGCCAACTTGAGGCTAGAGTGAGACCCTTTCTCACAGAGACAAAGAAAAAAAAATGTTTATGTCGGAGAATTTATTTTTAGAGTTTGTAATATTTCTATGTGCTTACAAAAATATGTTGAGGATCCCACTTATAAGTCCAATTCTAAAATTCACGTTCCCTCAGATGACACTTGTGTGCATAGCCTGAGGGCGGGTTTGCGCAGTACGTGTCTTTGTGGGTGAGCTGGTGACCCTTCGCAGTAAGTCAGGGGTGGAATTAGCCACTCGGCTCGCACAGATGCTGAAGAGCGCCTGTGTCTTCCAGCACTCCAGACTTTGTTTTTTCAGATTGAAGATGCTCAACATGCAATATGCTCTTTAGTAACTAACTTTACTTTGTAATTACATTAAAATGTTTGAATTTTTTACTTAAAATAGAAATATTTTCACCATGTAACCAACCAACCTTCTTTTTGTTTTGTTTGCAGGTCTCTGATTTGGGAAAGCTGTTTTTTGTTTTTTTGTTTTTTTACTTTCTTTCTTTTTTTTTTTTTGTTTGTTTGTTTTATTTTGTTTTGGAGGAATTTTTCTTTGTCTTTTTAAGTCTCTCTCTCCTCTTTATTATTATTTTTTAATCATTGATCTTGGAGTACAGAATTGAGGGCAGAAATATACTAATTTTGCTCCCCTGCGGGACCACTCACTCTTGAGGAATTTGCAAGCGAGGACACAGCCATGTGGCCGCCACTACTCTTCATGATGCTCTTAGCCCCGGTAGTCCACGGTAAGTTCTTTGCACTTTTATGTAATACTTAATGCCTGATTTACTCAAAACAGACCCTGTCTTTGGAATATTTGTTCTCAGATATTATATCTGTTGCTTACTTTATATTCATAATTTTAAGTACCACAGTTTGTACTTTGAGCTATAGTACAATGTTTTGTTTGCATTTAGCTTGTCTACTGAGATCTGTGTAGAACATAAGGCTTTTGCTTGTTATTATTTATTTAATTCTGCATGACTTTTTCTTTGATTTTTACCACACATACGGAAAATCAGCTCTATGAAAAATTAAATCATTATCTGTGAATATCTTGGCTTGCATTTTTGGCACTTAGAACGTTTTTAATATAGTAAACAAACATTAAAAAAGAAAGGAAGACTAAGTCTTCTTTTTTGGTATTTTTATTTATGTTGTATAAACTTTAATACACAAAGAAAAACTGTAACCTCTCAGTGGAAAGTTATTGTTTCTTGTAGCTAGCTTTTTAATATAAAATAAATATGATGACTAGAATAAAAATGATAAAACAATGTCACAGCACATTGGTACACTTTCCCAAGCTCAGAGGAAGGTGTGTTTATAGAAACTTGCTGACACCCTCATGATATACACATATCCCCCTGTATTCATTTAAACTACTTGGCATTCACAATATGTGTGACAGCTTACAAATTCCATATAACTGCTATTTTATAAGATAGATAATATCTCAATATAGAAGCATCCTACATTGTACAACAATATCATTTAGACTAAATTTTTCTAAAAGCGAATAGCATGGGTGTTTCTATGCATGTTGCCCTTCCTCCTTAGTTACCTTTGGCTTTCCAGTGAGATGAAAATGTTATAGTAACACCTCACAGGCTGATGTTAATGATGCCAAAGGAAAATGATTCGGCTGTATTTCCCACAGCATAGAAGATTTCACCTAACTCTTGATGCAGCTGAAATGATTTCTCACCTTCTAGGGATCACTTTTTGTTCCTGATTTGCTGCAGAAGTTCACCATAGGTCATCTTTGATAAAGTTCTGAATTCAGCCTGTGTTCTTAAGTTTCTGTATAAATTGGCATACTATTGATATGATGAAACTGGATATAAGTTTTGACAAATCATTGCCTACGAGTGGAAGTATATCAAGATAGACATTATTAGAGTCCCAAACAATCCAGGCTCACATAACTACTACCTTAATTAAGTCCTCTAATAGGCAAGGAGAAACAAAAGTCAGCTAATGGAAGTACTTTGTGTTGCAAGCATCCTTCAGTGGCATTTCTTTGGGTTCCATTGAGGTGTCCAGGAGGTTTTCCTTTTGAGCACAGGAATCCACTTTGTTCAGTAGTACTTGAGCAACTGACTCTTCCTCTAAAATGAATAACCAAGACCACTATTGGTACTGTGACTATAAACTTCAAGTGAATAAATTCACCCTCAGGACATTGCGATGGGTTTACTATTATCGTATTGTTACTATCATTTTTGCCTATTTTACAATTAAAAATGCTTTTACACTGAGTAGGGAAGTGCCTTGAGAGTGAGGTCACACAGCTAGTTAGTGACCTGAGTGGAAATCAAATCAAGGACCTGGCTTATTGAGTTCCACCGTGGCTGCCAGGAGATATCCAATTATGAGGATGGCGTGCTCTTCTCACCGTGTCCTCTCCCCACTCGGGGGCATGTGGGAGCCCACAAAGCAAACCGCTAATCACCCGTGGCTTCCATGTTCTTTGGACACATTGGTTTATTTTGAAGTGTCCCAGAAATATGAAAAAAAAAAATCAGTTCTGCCACCTACTAGCTGTTTAGACCTGTTTCTCTGTAAACTAATTAATATCATTTATCACTAAAAACAACTTTTCTTGTTACAAATAATATAATAGTGTACACAAAAAAAAAATGTATTTCTTCCCTCCAGGAGCTAACAACTTCTTTAAAAACTTATAAGCCTATTTTTCATCTGCATGACAAAAAATTTTGCAGGGTTATTTTGAGAAATCTATGAATAATGCATGGATAAATCTTAGCATGGTGATAGGCATTTGATAAATCTTCCCTTGTTTTTCCTATCCCTTATTTACCTTGAAATAAAACTGAGCTTTTGAGCAGTAGGTAAATAAAATGAATGATTATTCTTAATGTGAAACTTGAAAAGTCATTTCTTTTTACTTGAACCTCAGTATTCAAATTTTGCTAGACATTTCAGAATACTAACATGTATACAGAATTATGGTCTATATGATCAACTTGTAAGTAACATCCTTACAAATATGTAGCCATGCATAAATCCCTCTTTATCAGTAGCTTGGTGTTGCCAAGTGATGGACATTTGTGTTATGTCTGCACGGTTGTAAATTAGAAGCTCAGCTAAATTCAAATGAGGCTTACCTTAGAGGAGTCATCTGCACTCCCTGCTCCTAAAACAATCCCCACTCCAGCATTACATACCCATGCCCGCTCCTTACGTCAGGAAGTGTCTCTGGTTCTGTGTTTATCTGTCCACATCTTATGTTTCTGTGCACCTCTGTATTTCTCTTTTTTCTGTTTTCCATGAGTGCGTCCCCTTCCTGTAGCGCTGTAAGCCTGTTGGTCTAGTGCAGTGAGAACGAACGGAAGTCAAGAGAAGCAGGTCAAGTGAAATGTTCCTCCCTTGGTATGCTACGCAGTGCTGGAGTCTTGCATGGAAATGAAAACATCTTTTTTTTTTTTAATCTCATTGTGCAGATATGACTGGAAGTTAGGGAAAAGAAAATTGCACAACAGTCTAGTGATAACGAGGGTGGTTGGTCTGCAAACGTGATGAGAGGCAGAAACAGAGCCTCAGACATACTAATCCCTTGGGATAAGGACCCTGGCTCTACCCATTTTAAATTCGATTTCAAAGCCGAGACTCTTTGAGTTTTCCTGATGGTCCTGGAACTTGTCCCCTCGTGCTCCAGTCTTCCGGCAGCCTGGGCCACGTCATCTGGCTCCTGGGACCCGGTCAGGCTGACAGTAAATGGACACGGAGAACGAGTGTGTAACCTTGAGCTGGGGAGGCCTTTCCTGGCCCATAACTACTCACGACCCTGTGGTGGCTGCTGGTGGGGCATTGGGATTCTAACTACTTAGTCAACAAAACTTTCCTGAAAAGCTGACCATCAAGCGCAAACATGGAAAACAGGCTCACTGGATGTGCTATGAGAAACAGGGAACATTTTCAACAGTGTATTGAAAAGGAAAAGGCATTTTCAAAATCTGGAAGCAATTTACTCATGTTTTTTTTTTTTTTTTCTATAAGCCTTTGTTGTTAATACCAAATTCATGATATACATTCATGAACTTTACACATTTCTATAAATAATTCTTAAAAGGACAAAACAATGGTCTGATGATTATATGCTTAGTTCTTGCTTTTCTTTTATAATTAGTCTGGTTTTATAGTTACATAACTTAATATGTCAGTGTTTTTATAAAAAATGGTTAATATATGAATCTTGAAAAACTCCAAAGTTACATTTTAAACATAGATTTTGCCACATATATATTTTTTTTTCTATCAGATACGTTTAATGACTTATGAAGAAGTTAGGTGAACTTCTAAGCTCTACATAACTTTTTTTTTTTTAAAATTTTCTTCTTGGTTTTTCAAGGTAGGGTCTCACTCTAGCCCAGGCTGACCTGGAATTCACTATGTAGTCTCAGAGTGGCCTCGAACTCACAGCGATTCTCCTACCTCTGCCTCCCGAGTGCTGGGATTAAAGGCATGCGCCACCGCGCTGGTTTAACTTTGCTATTTTTGGAAATTACTAATCTATGACATATTTATGTTTGCCAGAGTAGGTAATTTGGAACATTGCAGTAATATATTATTTTCATAGTCAAACACACGTACACAGAGCCCGTGTCATGAAAATAACATGTGACGTTACTGTTGCATATCCCACAGCGCCCGTGTGAGCTGGTTGCAGAGACTTTCCAAGTATCTCTTTTGTCGGTTGCACCAGCTCTGCATAACAACACAAAACACTGGATAGGGAGCAGCATTGTTTTCTTCTCTACACAACAGCTGCTTGGAGACTTTTCAAAGATTTTGTGTGACGTTTCACAATTAGAAAAAGATTTTGTTTGTATTTAAACTTACAAGCATGTAATATGTGAATTTCTTGGTAGTGATACTTGATGAGAAATGCATTTGTATTGAGAATAAAATGGCATCTTCCTGCAATCATATTTTATTTATTATGACTATTTGAGGGGCCAGGGCATATCTTATTTTTATGCTTCTTGGATGGGGGTGGGGTGAGCCCATAATAGGATTTTTGGATATTCAGTGCTAATTGAATTGTAAAATATTTGAACTTATAAGATGTAGTCGTTTTTTTATCTTTTTGAGCTTATTGTGTTCTTCAATTTAAATATAAGAATAGTTCTTTCACATTTCATTTATAATTTAATATAGGGATCTTTTTGTTTGTTTGTTTCTTTCAGTTTGCTTGGTGATTTTTGTTTTTTTCTTAAAGCCAAACCAAAATTTAACCTACATTTGGAAAAAGAGTTACTGGTTTGTAATATAAATAAGATACAATACGTGTTATTATCTACTTTCCTTGACAGATTATGACAAGGCACAATTCAAACACAAAAATAATGTGGGTTTTTTTGAGGCGGGGGAGGGTAATTATATTTACTTTAGAATTAAAATTTTACCATTAAAATGCATTTGATTTTCTTCGAATCTTTATCTTTCCTGTATTTAGATATAGTATCAGAATTTTTTTCTCAATTTAGACAAATGTCTTCATGCTAAAGAAACATTACACAAAGATTTGATTAATCTTGCTTAGTACAGATTTGCAAGAAAATATGCCCATTATACTTTCAGAAGTAATAGGTAAAAGTCCTCATACACAATGGCCAGTCCCAATGATACCGGATTGCTTTCCATATTTGCCTTTCACAGCTTCTCTTAATTTGAATGTCTTGAGATCAAAATTGAAGAATAATCATAATGCCCCAAAACATAGTCATATGTATATTGTCTTGTCTTCATGCACATTTAAATCAGAAAAGTAAAAGCCAATAGGCTTTATACACAGTGTTAAGAAACACTAGATTTTTACTGCAGTTATGTTGATTTGAACAATTTTAAAAAAATTAGTATATTGAGGTATTTGTACCTTTTATTTTAATATCTCATTGATATTTAGCTATTTATTTGACAGAGAGAAAGAGGGAGAGAGAAAGAATAGGTGCACCAGGTCCTCCAGCCACTGCCAGCAAACTTCAGACACATGTGCCACCATGTGCATCTGGCTAATGTGGGTCCTGGGGAATCGAACCTAAGTACTTTGGCTTTGCAGGCAAATGACTTAACTGCTAAGCCATCCCTCTGGCCCTGTGTCTTTTATTTTAAATTAGCGTAAAATCTGATACTTTTACTTTCAATCAAAGTTTTAATAGTTTTTTAAAAGTGATTTTGTCATGTGAAAGCACTAAGATTTTTCTAAATCACATCTCTTTCCATTGCAAATCACGGTTTAGTGCTGAAGTTCTGACACTCTTGCCATACTTTTGGATACAGTTTGCGAAAATAAAATATTATTTAAAAAATATTTTGTACTTATTTATTTGAGAAAGAGACAGACCGAAGTGAGTATGTTCATGTATGCAAGGACTGCTGTCACTGCTAATAAACTCCAGATGGTTGCATGCACTGCTTTTTTCATCCAGCTTGATGTGGGCACTGGGGAATCTAGCCCAAACTGTCAGGCTTTGAAGATTTGCGCACAAGTGCCTTTAACCGCTGAACAATCTCTCCAGCCCCTCAAATAATGGACATTTTATTAGTGAACAAATACCTTTAAAGAGTTGGAATGAATGGATCAATACTACTTTATTTTTATCACTGCAATTTGTCTAAAACAATTATGTATGAATGTACATACATATGTATGGAGGCATTGGAGTAATGATGAAAATGGAAAAAAAAGAATAAATTTTCAAATATTACAATATTATTCACATCAGAATAATGATGTATTCAGAGAATGTAAGCAATAAAATTTGTACTCAAAATTAGTTAGAGGTCTTTGAATTTGGTTATCTGCTTCACATACATATGTGAGCTTGGACAGCATGTCAAAGAAATGTGTATATCACTGAAGAAATATCAGAACAGAAAATGTAAGTAGATGATCTTTACCAGGAGTTATAAAATAGGTATACAAAGTAACAACTGAATCTGAGAAAATTATCCAATATTTCTCAGCGAATCTTCATAGGCTGTTGCACAACTGCCTTTAGAGCTCCTGTGTGAACGCAGCAAGGTCATTCTTAGATGTATAGGGTGTGAAACAAGGGGAAGTTAATAAAATTGAAAAGAGTACTAGGAAGGTATTTGCCTGAGCATATCATATATTTTATAAATATAGTATAATTATCAATGGAATATCTAGATTAAGAAAATTGATGTTGAAAGCACATCCACCAAATTGAGCTTAAGGTCATGTTTAAATTGCAAAGTGATAGAAATGGACATTCAGAAAATTAAATATTTAAGATAAGAAGTAGTCAGGCAAAGTTCAGTTCCATAGAGAGGGAAATTTATTTTTGATATCTATATTTTTCTTCATTTTTGAACATTACATTGGATAAGCTAGATTGTCATTTCTGTAGACTGCAGGGTTAATGTCCCACCCACCTAACAATCCTGCTAAGCAGATGTTTCTGGTGAGTGGGGGTAGGTTACTTACAATTTTTCCGAGACCCTTTCAAATGGCACAAAGCTCCCAGTGCCATATTGGATATTCTCATCCTTTCAGTTCACACAGAGGACGGAGAGGTTGTATGAAGCAGCTAATGGATGGTAATTAGGATTTTCCTGTGAGAAAATTCAAGTTTAACTTCTCAACCATTTCCATGAAGGAAACCTCAGTATTAGAGTCCCGCTTATAAGAAAGATTGAAAACATGGAGGCTTTTATGACAAAGGAATAAAATATGCCATCAATGGCAGCATATAGTTTTGAAAATTGGACATGATTAATGTGATGATGTAGTTTATAAATGTGGAAACTGTTTTGTCTAGTGTTGCTGGGGTGTTTTGTTTACCACAATACTCATCATGTGGGCGGAGTTCATTGGTAATGGATGTAGGCCCTGGTGTACTCATACTCTCTCTCTCTCTCAAATAAATCAATAAGAAAACATGTAAGTAAATAAATAAATTTAAAGTGTACAGTTTAATATGTGGTTAATGATATAATAATTATCTGAATTAACATTAGAATGTTAAGATACCACCCAAAATAAATTATTCCATAACAACATTATACTGGCTTCCCCTTTCTGCTAAGCCCTTGGAAATCAGTATACATATTTTCTGTCTCTATAGATACATTTTTTTAGTAGACATTTCATTTAAAAAGAGTTGTCTAGGTTGATTCCTACTTCTCCACATCTTTGCCAGCATTTATTTTCACTTGATTTTTTAAGTTTTTGTATTTGCCTTTTCCACTTAGCCTAATATTTTACGTTTTTCATATCCTATATTTTTGCACTCTTTTTTTTTTTTTTACTTCATAATAATACTCAGCTGCAGGGATGAACTCCATTGCATTGGCCAGTTCCCAGGAACATAGCCTACCTGCGCTAATTTTGAGCATGGATAACTTTCCAGGTAGTACCTGTGCTGCGGTTCGTGTTTGGATATGGCCTCCCTTCCTTTGGGTGTATCCCTAGGTGTGGAAATGATTACCCAATGTTTAAAATTTTGAGTTACTGTCAAACAATTTAGCAAATTAATTATATTGCCATGACCCCCAAAAATATGAGCATCCCTATCTCATATCCTCACATCTTCTCCATTTGTTGAATGTTTATTCTTTATTTTATCCATCCTAGTAAAGATAAAATAATAGCTCACAGTAGTTTTATGTGCTATTGAACTAACTACTCTTTGGCAGTTTAAATACTATTCATGAGATTCTTGATGTGAATGTGGTAATTTCTTTACTTTTAAGATACATTACCTTAGCCAATTTATATCAAAATATCATTGTTAAGGGCATAATTAAGCCAGCTTTGGGAGACAGAGGATTAAATTAAAAAGTGATGTACAGAAAGACCTTCACTTAAAACTTTATGCACTCAGTCCTAGAGGAATGAAGTCATTAAAACATACCTTTAGGAATTAGAACTCAAAACAAATGACCTGTGTTGTAAGCAAAATTTAAAATACAGTACTGTTGGGGTCACTTACTTTCCACAGTACTTTCAATGAGCACATTGTACGTTCTTAATCCCCTTATGTGACAGTTTCTTTAATTGTGAGTTACCCATTTGCACACACAATCCTCTCATCATTATATCTGGACTTCCCCACTGGACTGTAACGAAGTCTTTAATGAGTTACTAATGAACATCTTTAGCTTAGATCAGCATTCAGAAAAAAATAAATGCTAAAGAGTGTTGAGAAACTATTTACATTGCCAAGTTTGGCTTTTAATTACACTGTAATCCCCCTAAAATTTCCTGTCATCGCTATTCCAAGTGTGACGAAACTGAATGGCAAGTGCCAGATCTGCCCTTAGTTTGATATCGTTCACCCTGTGTGAAGTTAGGAAGGGCTGAATTT
Source organism: Jaculus jaculus (assembly GCF_020740685.1). Lineage (NCBI taxonomy): Eukaryota > Metazoa > Chordata > Mammalia > Rodentia > Dipodidae > Jaculus > Jaculus jaculus. Next base: position 9,284,544 of record NC_059112.1, on the reverse strand, counting down.
GAGCTGAATTAGAGAAATGACTGCATTGATTCAATACAAATACAAAAAAGATATTCAAAATTACAATAGCATTGCATAATCTTTCATCCCTTTTCTTGGACTCAGAAGACTTTAAAACAGACCGATTTCGTTGTTTTCTTAGAGAATAACAGACGACTTAAGAAAAAAACTCTCCATATATGACTAGATCATGTAGGTAAAAAAAAAAAAAGAAAAAAATCTCTCCATACTTTAAAAGAACAAACCATCTGTTGCCACTCATTACTGATTCTCTCCAAACTGTTCGAGGTAGCACAGAGGTAGTAGTTATAAATACCACCTGAATAACATCAAGATTTTCCTTTCCTGTAGCTGTCCATGCAAAACAACAATGGCTCTGACTATTTGACAATAATCATCTTTTCTTCTTTTTTTTAAACCACTTTTGGTAGTGAAGTTGGAGAAACCATTGCAGACCCAAATGGCACATGATTTAATAATAAAGAAGATAGAATTTAGAGCAACTGGCAGCTAGCTATGAGGTGCTTCCTTGGAGAACTCCACACAATTATTTGAAAGGAGGCTTTTAGATTAGTCACAATAGCTGGTAGCTGGAAAAGCTGAGATAGCCCAGATGTATCATAGATTATGGGCTGTTGTTGGCGGGTTTATGTTTGTTCTCTGTAGATGGGTAAAAACCCACCATGTTGATCTTTAAAAGTAGGGGTCCAATAATAATCCCAGTATGTGTTCAGCACCATTGTGACATAATCTGATGTTTGAGCTTGTTAACATATCTGATGTTTTGTTAACAAGTATTTAGACATTCATTTTTGTTTGCATTGAGAATGGGGGTGAGAGGCAGATGATTAAAATTTTTTTTGTGATCCTACAATATAGAAAAGAATCAATTTTCATTCTTAACTATATTCAGAGATGCCAGTAATGATTACTTAGCCTAAGAAGGTAAAACTCACTAACAAGACAGATCTCTGTCAAAATAGGCTTCATTTTTTGCTCATTTTTGCCCACACATCCAGGATAATTGGCAGTGTGATTAAAGAAAAGTGCCCCATTACCAAAGTCATAAAGAATTTTAAAGAAAGGATTTACTTTTGAACATTTCAAAAGCACAGTTTCCATAACATTAAGGAACTTAACATTCCTGAGGAGTTTAGAAGAGGAAAGTCAGTCTTATAGAAATAATAAATCCCAAGGCTTTATTTTTGGTACCATGAATTAAATTTATTTATGTTATGTTTGTAAAAAAGAAGGTGTTATTAGTTGAAAGGAAAAAAAATAACTCTCATTCTTCAGATGAGTAAGATATATAATAAGCTTTTTTTTTATTTGAATGAAAATAAATCTGTCTTTTGGGAAGAAGCCAATGTATTGAAATATAATGTATTGAAAATATTTCATTAATGGAAATTCTCTTCTTAGTCATTTTCACAAGTGTTTGTGGTGTTTACATTACAGTATTGTAAGTTAGATAAGCATTATAATGAGTTAGTCACAATTTCCCTATGTTTTTGTGTATGTAAAATTTCAGATAAGCACGTCAATTTGAAAAATAGACTTTCTAAGTAGATTGTTGGTGGGCTGGGTGATGGCCCAGTGGTTGGGTTTCATTCCTCAGTACCCGTGCAAAGCCAGCACATGCATCTGGAGTTCCATTTGCAGTGACAAGAAGTCCTAGCCAGCCCATTACCTACCTCTAGCCAAGAAATGACTAAAAACGTACACTTTTAAAGTACTCGTTGTGGCTGGGGAGATGGCTCAGAGGTTATAGGCTAGTAACCTGGATTTAATTTGCCAGTACCCATGTGAAGTTGGACAGGTGTTTATTTCAGCAGCAAGAGACTCTGGTGTGTGTGCGCACACACACACACACACACACACACACACACACACACACACACACATACACACACATACATTCATAACTAAATAAATGTTTACTTCTAACAGTACAAAATATTCCTAGCCAAGCATTTGTCACATCATATACAGCTTTTGAATCTTGTTTGGTCAGTCTTTAGGCAAAAGTGAATGTTATTTATGCATTTCGTTTTATTGCAGGAAGTTAACTTGTGGAGAAAACAAGTGAGAAACCTAACCCCAATCTGAGAGCAAATAGCTCACCCATACCAGGCACATCAACACTGCCTGAATCAGCTCCATGTAGAAAAGGAAATCTATTAGGCTGAATAATATCCACATATATCAGGACGCTTGTTTCATCTTTCACTAGAGGGCAATTCACCACCCTTGAACTCCTTTCTCGTATGAAGCAGCTTCTTCCCAGTTAGAGCGCCGGTGTTGTGATTTCTGCATAGCAGTGCTTTGGGGCAGGAGATTGGGCTGGAACTTTTATGACTATTGTTAGTAGTTGTTATTTGACTTATAAAGAAATTATGTACCTATCACACATACCTCAGGGAGAAATCTGGAAAGATTTAATCTTTTATATGTTCAAAGTCAAGATGAAGGTTCTGTATGAACACAGAGCCTTTCAAGTTTGCATGGGAAAGCAGAATTGAAAACGAAGTAATGGAGAGAAAGGGGACAGTCAGTATCGAACGATCATTGTGTAACTTCTAACATTGTCACAGTACCTGCCAGTCAGTGGAATAAGTTTGCTCATAATAGTTCAGTGAATGTACTTTTCAGCTGTGTATTTCGGTGAGTGTGTGCATGCATGCGCATGTGCACACACTTGCCCCAGCACAATGTGGAGATGAGAGGACGACTTTCTGCCCCACCCTCTCCACTGCACCATCGTGGCTGCTTCTTTTTCCTGTGCTTTCCAAGCGCATCCAGGGAATTCTCCTGTGTCTACCCATTCTTGTTTGGAGCCCAAGTCTCTGACTGATCCTAGAGCTTGCTGTTATTTTCATGAGCCCCACAGATCCTTGGGTCTCTCTCCTCCTTAGGAATGGGGTTACAAGCATGAGCAGGAAGCCCAGCTGTTTATATGGGTTCTGCTGATTCAACCTGGGGAATTCTCAGACCCCTTTAAGCCCCCAGGCTTATCCAGAAAGTATACTTAACAATTGATTGATAGAGACTGGAAATCTTATGGGTAACGCTGCCACCATTAAGTTCATAGACTCTTTCCAGATGTATGATTGCAAGCTTTCAACAGAGAACCAGAGTTTTCACTGGGATAGTTATTTTGAAGAATTTCTAAGTAACAGTTTGAAGAAGATAAATTGAAGTTATCTTTATAATGCAAGAAACATTCCCAGATGTCATGCATTATCATAAGCACAGGATACCCATTTTTTAAAAAAAATTTTAAATTTTTATTAACATTTTCCATGATTATAAAAAAATATCCCATGGTAATTCCCTCCCTCCCCACCCCCACACTTTCCCCTTTGAAATTCCATTCTCCATCATATTAGCTCCCCATTACAATCATTGTACTTACATATATACAATATCAACCTATTAAGTACCCTCCTCCCTTCCTTTCTCTACCCTTTATGTCTCCTTTTTAACTTATTGAGCTCTGCTACTAAGTATTTTCCTTCTCACGCAGAAGCCCAATCATCTGTAGCTAGGATCCCCATATGAGAGAGAACATGTGGTGCTTGGCTTTCTGGGCCTGGGTTACCTCACTTAGTATAATCCTTTCCAGGTCCATCCATTTTTCTGCAAATTTCATAACTTCATTTTTCTTTACCGCTGAGTAGAACTCCATTGTATAAATGTGCCACATCTTCATTATCCACTCATCAGTTGAAGGACATCTAGGCTGATTCCATTTCCCAGCTATTATAAATTGAGCAGCAATAAACATGGTTGAGCATGTACTTCTAGGGAAATGAGATGAGTCCTTTGGATATATGCCTAGGAGTGCTATAGCTGGGTCATATGGTAGATCAATCTTTAGCTGTTTTAGGAACCTCCACACTGATTTCCACAATGGCTGGACCAGATTGCATTCCCACCAGCAGTGTAGAAGGGTTCCTCTTTTTCCACATCCCCACCAACATTTATGATCATTTGTTTTCATGATGGTGGCCAATCTGACAGGAGTGAGATGGAATCTCAAGGTAGTTTTAATCTGCATTTCCCTGATGACTTAGTGACGTGGAACATTTTTTTAGATGCTTATATGCCATTCGTATTTCTTCCTTTGAGAATGCTCTAGCTCCATAGCCCATTTTTTGATTGGCTTGTTTGATTCCTTATTATTTAAGTTTTTGAGTTCTTTGTATATTCTAGATATTAATCCTCTATCAGATATATAGCTGGCAAAGATTTTTTCCCATTCTGTAGGTTGCCTCTTTGCTTTTTTCACTGTGTCCTTTGCAGTGCAAAATCTTTGTAATTTCCTGAGGTCCCAGTGATGAATCTGTGATTTTATTGCCTGAGCAATAGGGGTTGTATTCAGAAAGTCTTTGCCAAGACCAATATGTTGAAGGGTTTCCCCTACTTTTTCCTCTAGCAGTTTCAGAGTTTCAGGTCTGATGTTAAGGTTTTTAATCCATTTGGACTTAATTCTTGTGCATGGCGAGAGAGAAGAATCTATTTTCATCTTTCTGCAGATATATATCCAGTTTTCAAAACACCATTTGGTGAAGAGGCTGTTTCTTCTCCAATGAGTATTTTTGGCATTTTTATCGAATATCAGGTGGCTATAGCTACTTGGGCTTACATCTGGGTCCTCTATTCTGTTCCACTGATCTACATGTCTGTTTTTGTGCCAGTACCATGCTGTTTTTGTTACTATGGCTCTGTAGTATAGGTTAAAATCAGGTATGGTGATACCACCAGCCTTATTTTGTTGCTCAGTATTATTTTAGATATTCGAGTGTTTTGTGATTCCAAATGAATTTTTGGATTGTTTTTTCTATTTCCATGAAGAAAGCCTTTGGAATTTTGATAGGGATTGCATTAAATGTGTAGATTGCTTTCGGTAATATTGCCATTTTCACAATATTGATTCTTCCAATCCAGGAACAAGGGATGTTTCCCCACTTTCTAGTGTCTTCTGTGATTTCTCTCATGAGTGTTTTAAAGTTCTCATTGTAGAGATTTATTACTTCCTTGTTTAAGTTTATTCCAAGGTACTTTTTTTTTTTATGCAATTGTGAATGGGAATGATTCTCTGATTTCATCCTCTGTGTGTTTGTTGTTAGCATATATGAAGGCTACTGATTTCTGTGTATTTATTTTGTACAGGATACCCATTTTTTAAATATAAAATTTAAGGTTTGAGGGCTGGAGAAATGGCTTAGCAGTTAAGGCACTTGCCTACAAAGCCAACAGACCCAGGTTTAATTCCCCAGGACCCACGTAAGACAATTGCTCAAGGTGCCACATGTGTCTGGAATTTGTTTGCAATGGCTAGAGGCCCTGGTGTGGTCAGCCTCTCTCCCTATTTCTCTATCTGCCTTTCTCTCTCTCCCTCTCTCTCTCTCTGTCTCTCTCATATAATTAAATTAAAATAAAATGAAAAAAAGTTTTTTTTTTTTTTTAAATTAGGGTTTGAGGATCTGTTCTGTTAGCTTTGCAGGCAATGTTCTTTGACTTTGATTTTTTTTTTTGTTGTTGTTGTTCTTTTGAAGTAGGGTCTCACTTTAGCTCAGGCTGACCTGAAACAGTCTCAGTCAGGGTGGCTTTGAACTCATGGAGATCCTCCTACCTCTGCCTCCTGAGTGCTGGGATTAAAGGTGTGTACCACCACACCCGGCTTGGATGGATTTTTATACAGGCAGTGAATTGAAATAAGCATGAACTGTACACATAAAATGAATCTATTGCACAGAACATGTAAGAATCTGCTCTCCTCGGAAGTCATAGTCAAGTTGATCCAATCTTTTTGTATTTTGGGTGGCTCAGTTCCTCAGTGGGCTTGAAGTGTGTTCTGTTTTTTGGGGAGACCGTTTCTTTCACCCTGACACTGCCCTGTTGGTCAGCCAGTGCTTGCTTCCATTGCAGTTGCATTTTAACTATTGCCAGTTTCCTAGCTGCTGTAGAAATTGATCTTTTCTGAATATTTGGTCTCTACTTCACAGTCCACTATTGCTCCTCTGCTGTCTTTCCTAGTCAGATGCTTTGAACTTGAAACTCTTGATCTGGGTGAACCAAGCTCACGAGCTGGTAGTTGCTTACCCTCAACTGGTCTCGTCTGCAGCCTCCCCCTTGATCTTTGCTGCCATACGGAACCTTCCGGGAACCCTTGGACAGCTCCGTGGTGATCCAGTCAAGAGATGTGCATACTCTACTTGATGGGCGGATCAATCACATCTCACAACTTCAGGCTTTATTCCCACTGATGTCTTCCCTAAAACCTTGTAGACAGTAACCTGCACAGCTTACTCACATCTGTGTGGTATTCTCCTCCTCTGTCTCTTTGTTCTCAATGTCGCCCTCTGCAGGCAGGGCTCTTTAATTCTCTCTCAGCGTGCTTTCATCACGGAGACACCTTAAAGAGCAGTCGCACCCCTGGGAATGGATCACTAAGCACTTGTCCCATCATTCCACATGCGTCTGTATGTGGACTTGGGAAAGGGTTAATCTTTCAAGTTTTGTACAGAGGAAGCTTTCAACATCCCACATCTTGAACCACTCTTGCTAGTGTCCTTCCGAGAAGTACTTACAAAGATGTAAGCAAGCATGCATTTGATGGTAGTCCCCAGTGAACCACGAATTAGTCTCATCACTAGAGGCACTTTAGAGAAGTTAAATTAGAAAAAAAAAATAAAAGTCACTATGATGAAACATAAAAGAAAACTGTTATTCTGAGATTTGAGATTTTGTAGTGTTTTTTCTTTATTTCTTTTCCACATGTTTCCTTCTAATTGTTTTCATTCTTATAGGCTAACAAAATGACATTCAGACTACTTCTATAGACCTATTTTAATGATCAAACATTATGCTGCATTTAAGTTTAAAGAGTTCTTTCTGGTCACTGTCATACATCACATCTAAAAGTTACCATCTTGTGCAGATATTTTAACAGATTTCTTTTTTTTTAAATTTTTTATTTATTTATTTGAGAGCGACAGACACAGAGAGAAAGACAGATAGAGGGAGAGAGAGAGAATGGGCGTGCCAGGGCTTCCAGCCTCTGCAAACGAACTCCAGACGTGTGTGCCCCCTTGTGCATCTGGCTAACATGGGTCCTGGGGAACCAAGCCTCGAACCGGGGTCCTTAGGCTTCACAGGCAAGCGCTTAACCGCTAAGCCATCTCTCCAGCCCTTTAACAGATTTCTTAATACAACATCTCTTCTTTTCTATAAGGGCAGTATCATTTCATGTGGTTTGGGCAGAATATATATATTTATATTTAATTTGCCAATAATACTTATATCAAGATATTGTAGTCTTATTGTATAAACTTATGTTAGGATGATTACTCACAGAACACTCTTATTTATTGATTTTCTTGATTTTAATCTTGACTGTTCAATGTTACCCATGTGATAGAACAAATGGTCTTTCAACCTGCATGTTGTAATATGTTAAATGTTTATTTACAGCATATTTGTTTCTTTGTAAATTATTTTGTGTTCTACTGAAAAGTATATTTTTATAACCATTTCTACTTAGTTAACTTAAGTAAATTAGTGCTGATAAATATGTGAAACTCTTGTATCAATTCATCAGAAAAAAAGATCCTGTATTTAAGTAGCTCTATTTTTTTTCAAATTATATACTATATGATTATTTTGTCAATTATTAAAAAAATCCTTTGTGTACAAATTTACTTTCTCATTATTGTCTTGTTCTTCCATATTTATTCATTTATGTACTATGTATCATTTGTCTGTAAAAATCACTGTGTATATAAATGCAAAAATGTATGGCTATCCTTTTCACCCTAATGTCCATCACAGCTCTTAATACAATTGTTCCAAAAATGTCAGCTAATTGACCTGAAAACATATAAATAAATTTAAAACAATCCTTTTAAGTGTAATTTTACACCAAACAAAACAAAACAACAATAAAATCTCTTTGGAGTTTTCTTCACCCATTACTTAATCAATCTTTTTTAAATATAATCACTGAGTTTACACTTGTGCAGATTTCAGTGCCCCCAGTTTGTATCAGAATGCAATGATAAATGTAGATTAAAATAGAAGTAACATATATATATATATTTTCAGGTAGCTAGCTTACTCTGTTTTCAGCAATCATGTTGAATTTTCTAATCTTCGCAGGCCAGAATAAAATTTTGGATAGTGTTTAGCTAAGAGGGAGCTGATCTGCGGGTCAGGAGAGTCCCCTTTCCTTCAGGGTGGTTGGCAGGGGCCCGGGGTGGCTGGAGTGCTAACCGTGCATCAGCGTCGCGGAGCCAGCCTGTGCTCAGTGGGGTCTGACGGTGCGCCCTGCGGTCCCCGCAGGTGGCAAGCACGGTGAGCGACGTCCGGGCCTCGCCGCTCCCCTGCGACACGCCGAGCGCAGCCCGGGAGGCTCTCTGCCCCCGCGACACCTCCTCCAGCAGCCGGCTGCGGAACGCGCCACCGCTCACCGAGGACCAGCGGCCCGCGGAGCTGCCCGAGGAGTTCGTGGTCCAGGGGCCCAAGGAGCACAGATCGCAGCGCAAGGTGCGGCCGGCGGTGCGCGGTGCGCGGTGCGCGGTGCGGTGCGCGGAGCGGGCTGGGGTGGCCGGGCAGGGGCGGCGGGCGGCTCTGCCGAGGGCAGTGATGTCTCTGTCTTCCCGCTTACCACCTGCGTCCACGAGCGGCCAGGGTTTCCGCTTAGCACCGGCCACGACGGCAGGTTAACGATGTGTGTCTGTCTCACTTTGCAACCACGTGTTTCTTTGGAAATATTTGCCATAATTTTTAATGGTTGGGAACCAGGCACGGGGCCGGGGGGGGGGGGGGCGCACACTTGCAATGCCAGCACTTGGGAGGTGGAAGTAGGAGGATCAGGAGTTCAAGGCCAGCCTCTGCTATGTAGAGACCAGCATGAGCTGCATAAAACATTGTCCTGGAAAAAACTGAATAAATGAGCAGCATGGTTAGGTTACCATATTAACTGCAGGACTGCATGATAGTTGAAATAAGTATTTCAAGTGACAATTTCAATGACTGTAAAATGTGTAAGACTGCTGTTAACATAAACACTAATGTTCCTGCTGTTTTTCAAAAAAAAAAAAAGGAAGCAAATTCTCAGCAAAAGGAAACTTACCCAGGTTTTTAAAAAAATGAGGATTAAAGCCTCTTGGTTGGGAATTATCCATCGTCATAGTCATTGAAAGTGTAAAATGACATAGAAAAGCTATGTTTATAGAAGAACCTAATATTCTTATGAAAAATTGGGTAAGTGTTGAATAACCTTGTATTGCTTCTACAGCTGGCGAGACACTGAATGAATCCAGTCCTTTCAACTTCACTGTGGAACATTATATAATATTTCCACAAAACTCAATACTTGCTCTTTTTCTCAATGCATTTTATTTTATTTTTACATAATATTTAGGCAGTATAATTTTTCTTTTTCTTTTTTTTCTAACACAACTCCATATGGGTTCTCTTCTCCTTGCAATTTTCCCTAGGGAATATAATATTTATTATTTTCTTTTTGTGCCAAAACATGAAAAAGGCTGGAACGTATTCAATTGAAAACCATGAATTTCAAGTCTTGTCACAAAACTTAATCACCCTTCCTACTCAGTAATTTCTTAAAGGGATTTTACGAATACTGAGAATTACGCAGCCAACATCCCTGTGTTCGCTGAGTTTGTCTTCTAAACTCCACTATAAGCTCCACTATCGAATTCTCTGGTACAATAAGGTCAAATTCTATGTTCCACTTCTGTGACTAAGAGAAGGTTGATTGGAAGTTGATTCCAGATTTTCGAGCCCTGTAAGAGTTAAGCCTCCCCCTTCAGTTACCATAAGCATGAGGACAGAGCTGTCCCCTCAGTCACTGTTCTACGCCTGCTCTAGAGTCTTGCACACACTGGAGAGTTTCTCCTTTAGCATAGACGGCGAGGGACAAGAGTGGTGGTGTCAAGCACAAATATATTCAATACGTACAGACACTTCCACAGCTGCACGCAGACTCTACCGTGTTTTGAAACTTCCAGAATACAGTACAGAAAAACCTTTTTACGAATGTCACTTTTAGAGCAGGAGAGATGGCTTAGTGGTTAAGGCATTTGCCTGCAAAGTCAAAGTACCCACGTTCAGCTCCCCAGGACCCACATAAGCTAGATGCACAAGGGGCACATGTGTCTGGAGTTTGTTTGCAGCACCTTGAGGCCCTGATTCTCTATCTGCCTCTTCCTCTCTTCTCCCCCCCTCCCTCTCCATTAAATAAATAAATAATAAATAAGTAAGTAAATAAATAAATAAATAAGAATGTCACTTTTAGCCTGGCATTATGGCACACCTTCAATCCCAGGACTCAGGGAGCAGAAGTATGAGGATCTTCGTGAGTTTGAGGCCACCTTGAGACTACACAGTCAATTCCAAGTCAACCCGGGCTGGAGTTCTCAAATCTGACAAGCTTGGATGTATTTCCAGTTTACCCCAGGGTGTGCTTCAATCTTCACCAAAATGTAGTTACAGTTTTATTTTGATTTATATTTATGAAATAGTACTAGAAAATAAATATCACTTTACTTACACCAGCACACCAATGGAATTTCTAGAAAACATAATGAAACCTAGAAATAATATTTAATATTATATGTATCTCTTGTAAATATTTAAATCATCAAACACACACCAAGCTGCTGACCATTGTGTCTCCTGAGAAAAGTTCAGAAAATTCTTATACAACTCATACTAAGATGTTGGCTGCATTTAGACATCCTCCATATGTACATACATAATTATATATATATTTATATAAAATACATCATACATTATATAATGCATTATACATCTTATATAATACTATATATATGTATATGTGTATATATGTGTGTGTGTGTGTATGTGTGTGTGTGTGTGTGTTCTAGTTTTAGTTTACAAGGACAAGGTGATGTTTTGTTTGAAACCATGTGAGTCTGTCAACCTATCAAATAGCAAAATTGATTGTTATTCTATTTTGGCCAGCAGTGAAAGTGAAGTCACCAGACAGATTTCATGGGAGCTCATACGAAGGTAGTGGAGGCTGGGTGATGTAACAGGAACCAACAGAACCATGTAGATCTACCATGAAGAGCTGCTCCTTTTGGAAAGCTGCTTTGTGAGACTGAATTTTCAGTGAGACAGTGACTAAAGCTCACTGAAAGTGTTTCCCATGGAAAAGAACACAGAAGGATCAGTAAATATTACATTCTAATAATCTCTCCAGATATTGAAGAGAGTACATAAAGCTAGATGCTAGGGTGGGTATTAAAAATGAAATTGAAGTAACAGATTCACATTATCATGGACTCTTTAAGTCAAATAGGCATGGAGAAATTGAAATAAGAAAATGTCAGGGGGCTTGAGTTCTGCCTTTCCCTGCTTCCTCTACACCCCTGGAAGCAAAACCAAGCCTCCTGCAGGTCGGAGGCACTGTAACAGGATCACATTGAAAAACAAGTTAATAAACTGGGCGTGGTGGCGCACGTCTTTAATCCCAGCACTCGGGACGCAGAGGGAGGAGGATTGCCATGAGTTAGAGGCCACCCTGAGACTCCGTAGTGAACTCCAGGTCAGCGTGAGCAAGAACCTACATTGAAAAACAAAAGCAAGCAAACAAACAAACAAAAAGCAAGTTAATAGGGAAAGACAATATTAATGCATTCGGTCTGACACTTAAACATCCCATCATATGGGCTGGAGAGATGGCTAGCAGTTAAGGTGCTTGCCTGCAAAGCCTAAAGACCCGGGTTACACTCCTCATAACCACATAGAAAAGCCAGATGCACAGGTGGCACATGCAACTTACGGTCACTTTCAGCTGCTGCAGGTGCTGTAGCACCGAATCTCACCGTCTCTCTTCTAGATTTCTACCTCTACTTTCAAATAAACAAATAAAAATATTTTTCAAAAATCCCTCTGGTATCACCTTCAAAGTTAAGCTCAGTTAGAGTCAATAAGTGGCTAAACCAAAGAGCAAGACGCCAACCAAACAGCCACAGTCATGGAACAGCAGTCATTTTATTGTTTTGAAGTGACATTTTTGCCCTTGAATTGAATTCATTTAATTTTTCTATAGCACTTGAGTGTTACTGATTTTGGATTCATTAAAATCAGGACTTCTTAATATAAAAACAACATACACTTACAGAGATAGAGACAGGGAGAGAGAGAGAGAGAGAGAGCAATTGATCAGATATCAAGACATTACCTAGATACTAGAAGAATGCTGAAGTTTTTGTTTCCCATAAGTGTCTTTCTTCTTGTTACTTGTGATAATCATGCCGATGTGCAGAATGTTGATTGAGAAGATTTTCAGAAACTTTTCCTGCATACAGTACATAAAAAGCTCCAAGTTCACACAAGTTGCCTCTCAGAGGACATAAAAGCTCAACCCTGCACTTGTTTTGTAGCTCACTTGCTTCTTTATTTCTTTTTGCCATTTTCTTTCTTCTTGTTTATTTTGCAGGAGCTGAAATGCTTTCTAGAAGGTTCACATAGTTTATTAATCCTTTTGGAGAATCACACCAAACTCTGCCATAACCTTAGTTCCCCTTAATTTTTAGGTTTGAATGTATGGGAATATTCCCATGATGTTTATAAACAAAGAAACATCTCTGTTTAGTTAGTACAATTATTTTAAACCAGAATCAGCCTTTACCTTTCGTCTGTATTGTCATATAGAAGTTGTCACTGCATTCGTGCTTGAATATTTCTTTTCTCCAACAACACTAGATCCACGGCTAACATATGCTGGGCATTGTACCACGTGGAGATAAGACAGAGGTGGAGAACACTCCCAAGTTTGAGCTCTCAGTGAGTCTTTTATGTCACTGACAAAATAAATAATAAATAAATAATAAATAAATAGAATGTCATGTGTTGAATGCTGACTGGAAGGTCCCTCCTATTTATACCCTAGCAATCAGAGATCTTTGAAAAAGTGAGACTTAATGGCAAACTTGGTGGCTGAGGAGATGAGTGATCGGTAGGAACACTGACAGGTAAAAACCTGAATTAGAACCACGGCACCCGGCATAAAACGCCAGGCCTGGCCCGGTGTGCCTGTAACCCATTGGAGCATCCCTGGTGATCTCTGGTCATCGAGTGGAGTGAAAGAGCAACCTACAGGCTCAGTGAGAGACTCCACATTGAAGAGGTAATGCTTAAGAGTGACATGGGGGGAGTCACCAGACATGTTTCTCAGGACTCCAGATGTGCTTGCGTTACATAGGGCCCATGCATCTTCACACACATGTACATACACTACACATACGCACAGACAAACACACACACTGAACAGACAAATGTGCGTGCTTGTGTGTGCATGTTGGATAGGGTGCTGAATGAAGGAATGATGTTTTGAGCATATGTCCCTTGTCATGGGAATGGAAGCTGTGAAGTGGTGGTTTTCACTGATGAGGGACCAATACTGGGAGGATGGTGTTTTCAAACTTTAATAAAAGCTCTGCTGTGCTCTATTTTCCCAAAGGCCCCCTCTTCGTGTCACCGTGATGGTCATCTCCAAATGTCCCCTTTTACTCTCAGACACAGGGTCTACCACCAACGGGCACTTCGCTTCTTGTCTCTTAGGTCAGATGTCTGAGCAGGGATTTTAACACTCGTGGGGCTGAGACCCCTTCCTCGCACACACGCTTACTCCCGTCAACATGTTTGCCTTGGCAAGGTTCTAGAATAGCATTTTGGCATTTTCCAGATGGCAGCCAGGACAACGTTAAGTTGATTTGAGGGGAATTAAGCAAGGAGTGGCACATTTGGCTTCAAGACAGGATGGAGAGTTTGTCAGACTGACAGATAAGAAATACGGACTTCTTGTGTTGGTGTTGCTGACTTCGAGAGGGAGAGACCTAGTGAGGCCAGGGCGCCGCGGGCGTGAGCAGCGGGGGAGCCTGGGCCCAGCGCCCACAACCCCGGCTCTGATCCGTGGCCTCCTTCTCTCCAAACAGTGATGAGGACTGGCTGGGAAGAGTTAAAGATTTAAGTGAAAAGTTACAAGGGAGATGAGAAACAACTCTGGTTTAATAAATTCCATATGAATGAGTGTTCCATTTACTGAGAGCAGAACGATAAGGAGAGATAAGGGTCCCCATGAGGCAAGATGGTGGTGCTAACTAAACATATGCCCAGTAAGTAAAACCCTAACTCAAATTTAGCACATAAATCTGGCAGATGATAATTTAAAATGCTATTTGTAGAGCATCAGTCTCATTAATAATATGAGATATGTAGTATTAGAGTTCATCATGAATACTATTTGGCCGAGGCATGACAATATTAGAACATCTGTTAGGATTTCAGTCAAGCCTCCTCTTACTCTCCAGTAATACCTTGCGAAGATAGAGTGGAGATGAGATCTGGTTATTGCGCTTTTCTGTCTCCTCAGGCCTGGATGTGTTTAGGACCTGTTTGGCCTCTTGCGCAGTATTTCCAGTTCAGGTCTGGAGAGCGCTTTGCTCATGTTTGTTCTCATTAACAGCCTAGCTGAGTGCTCACTTCAATAGAATAATAACCAAAAGTAATCTCCACATGTCTTTGGAGAGTTCCTCAGAAATGAACCTTGATTAATCTCTTGCCTAATTAAAACTGATTATTAAAATAGTATCTCCCTTGGTGACGGTGGAAAAATGGTGCTTTATCTTCAGGAAACAGTGAACGTTCTTGTTGGTAAAGAACCTTAGTGATGAAAGCTGTGTTCATGGGAGCAGTGATTTCCAAACCGCACGTCATGGGCATGAACTCCAGCCTCTCAGAACTTCACCTGTGGGGTTCAGATAAGTGTGCTATCAGGGTAAGGGGGACAAAGGTATCATTTTCTAGGTTGCATTGAAGCCAGTCCTTTTGTACACCATGAAGTTACTACTTTGGAAGGGTAAGTCGTTGGTTCTTAAATAAATGAGAAGTGTAGAGAGGTGTTTGCAGAATGCTTTAAAACTTACAAAAGCCAGGTGTTAATTTTACTGTCCAGTTGATGAGACACAACATCTGACCAAAAGCAGCATGTGGGAGAGAAGGGTGGATTTCAGCTTTGCAGGTCTGAGGGGACACTTCATGGTGGTGGAGAAAGCACGGCAGTGAAGGCAGCGGGTTGTCGCTGTCACACGTCAGCAGCAGGACAGGAAGAGCATGACTGAGGCAGCCACTAAGAACTCTAATTAAGGCTGGACAAGTAAACCTCAGAGCCCACCTCCAGGGCCACACCGCCCTGGCAAGGCTCCACCTCGCCAGGCTCCCCTAGCTGGGCGTTGAGGGAGGCTTAATCTCAAACACAGAAGGCTGTGGGGACATTTCACATTCGGACCACCACAGCCGACACGCGCACCTGCGATAAGAGACAGGTAGTTGGCACTTGGCCAAGATTGCATCTGCACAGGTCTCTGCTTCAGCCTCGTGCGTACCTGGGCTGGCCGGGATGGAGAACAGGCTCTGCACATGCAGAGGCATCCGTGCCAAAGGGTGGGAGGCGTATCATTGGTGTCCAGGCATGGAGAAGGATTTCATTGTCTTTTAGACCAGCCTTCATCCTTCCGCCATGCCTTGTCAGACAGGGCATCTATTTATTTATTTATTTATTTATTTATTTATTTATTTATTTATTTATTTACTTTGGTTTTTCGAGGTAAGGTCTCACTCTAGTCCACGCTGACCTGGAATCCACTGTGTAGTCTAAGGGTAGCTTTGAACTCACAGCGATCCTCCTACCTCTTCCTCCCGAGTGCTGGGATTAAACGTGTGCGCCACCACACCCAGCTTTATTTTTTTGTTTTTGTGTTTTGATTTTTGCTGGGGATGTCCCTCACAACCTTAGTCCTCTTTAGTCCAGTAGAGAATGAGACTCAAGGTCGCACTGACCTTCAAGCATCCTTGCTGCCCTTCTTTTCTCTCTTGTTGGGGGGTTTCTAGGCAGTCGTCTATGCAGCCCAGACTCTCCTCACACTTGCTACGGAACTCAAGCTAACCTCAAGCCTGGCTTAAGGAAGCAACGTGTTTTTGTGCTGTTTTGTAGTGATGGGTATTGAACCTGGGACCTCACCCATGTTAGGTTAGTGCTCCCCCGCTAAGTTTTATCTCCAATTCTGAGCTCTTCTCCTGACAAAATAATTCCTGTTTTTTCTTTTGCTTTTGAATTGATGTGGTCTGGAAGGTGTGTGTGTGTGTGTGTGTGTGCGTGTGTGTGTGTGTGTGTGTGTGTGTGGGTGTGGGTGTGGGTGTGTGTGTGGGTGTGTGTTTATGTCTGTGGGCTCAACAAGTTATTTTCATTTCCTGTGGCATTTTGATTAGCTATAACTCATAATTATTAGAAAACACTGAGACCTTGTATTTTTATTAGTGTTATTTATACTGACAGTGATAAAGTTAGCTTCTGGCGTGGTCACATACTTTTATTCCCCATGCTTCTAAATTTTTGGAAAAGCTGGTTCCAATTTTTTTTTTTCTTTTTGTCTTTTATTGCCACATGGCTTGTGTGGGTGAGGTCTAGGAGGTAATGGTTAGGTAAGGGGATGAAAGAAAATGTAACATGAGAGCGGAGATTAATGTTACCACAGCAACAGAAACCCTTGTTTCACAAGCTCAGCCTTTTGGATATAACTCCTACTGTAGGAGAATAATATAATGTGGCCTTCAAAGTGCTGCGTTAGCTTCCTTCTTTTATACATCAGAATAATATTATTTCAGACAATGGCCCCATTCACATTTACTTGTGTCTTTCAAGGAAGTTTGCCAGGTTAAAGAAGACTTCTGCTGTAATTTATCTGCAGAAAGTGTTCTTTGGACGCCTCCCTTCACAATTCCTAGGCTTGTCTGCAGTGCTGTTTGCGTGACGAGAAGATGGAAAGGCCTGTAGAGAAACAGGAGAGGTTTGAAGATTGAAGCAAGCCTCGTGGGCCAAAGCACAATTCTGAGGAATTTTAAATCCTTGCTTTTATTCTAAAAGTTATAAATACCTGAATGATGTATCCCATTGAAAATAAGGGGGGCGGTAGAAGTAAAAGTACTTCTGGAAAAATGGGATAAATGCCACTTTTTGCATTAAATATGCTTTCTTTTTCCACTTTATTAAAGTAACTTTTCAAAATGTTTACAGAATTTCTCTTTGCAGATTAAATACATTTCTTTAAAAAAAAAAAAACCTCAGTAGTGGAAATTGGTACTAACTTTTGATGTTTTTTGTTCAAAAACATCTTGTTTCTGAAATTTGATTAGGACTGTGTTTTACATAATTTAATTAATTTCTTGAATATCTTATATATTAACCACATATGTGGTCAAAAATATAAATTTTATACTAAACAATGACACATTTTTAAAAGATTCAGTTGATAAATTACTTTGAAATCCTTTCCTATTTCTTTAATTTTGCTTAATTTGAACAATGTCTTAGAGGATAAGACATCTGAAGTATATCCCAGATACAGACTGGAAACTTCCACTGTACTTATAGAGTTTTACACTCACCTTTAAAAAGATAAGGAGAGGCAGGGAAGGTGCCCGGAACAAGGCATAGTGTTTGCATAGTTATGCCCACATGGTTTTAGATAATTTTCTTATTGTTTATGTTCCCAGAGAGTTTTCCAACAATTCTAACTTATTCTTGTTTTCATAGATTCAGGTGGTTTAACTGATGATCCCTTTACATATTTTATGGATTTTTTTTTCAATGGTTTGTGAGATGAACCCAGGCCTTACACATCATAAACAAATGCTTTCACTGAGCTACATGATCAGCCTGACTCTTAACTTTGAAGAAGCCATTCATTTTCCTTCATTATTACTCTTGGCTGTAATTTTTTTTTCTCTATTTTGTTTTTCTTTCTGACTTTGCTGTTACAGCAAGGCCATCCATATAATAGTGCAAGTAATTTATGGGCTTTGTATACAGAGAGGTTTGGAATCAGTTTTAGTGTTACTGTTTATTAACTGTCTTAACAAAAGCCAAAGGCTTACACCTTAAAATCTGTTATGACATGTGTATGGTGTTTTAATTAAAGAATATACTGTTGTTATGGCTAGGAACAGTATATAAGTTTATTCATTTTTATAAAGCACATAAATTCATGACATGTACTAATTGTTCATGCCTATTCCTTATCAGCCTTATTCTTTATGTTTTGTAATATTTATAACAGGTTTATAATGGAAGCCTCATGAGAAATTTTCAGTTGATTAATTTTGAATCAATAATATTTTTCTCTAGATTTAGAAATAAAATAACTTTCTATGATATTAACTTCTCATGGAAGACAAGTTCGTGGGGTTGTAGTTTAAGTACATGGTCACTAAATATACTGTTACTCAATTTAAGTTACTTGCTGACTGTGCTTCTGACATAAGAGGTGCCCTCCATAATGTTTTTCTTTGTTAATTTTATACAGTTGAATCTTAGAGCAATAACTAGGCATATATTTGATCCCATAACCTGGTGGAATATGATATTAGTGAGTACAGCTAGGATCATATTTTAAAGAAGAAAGAAATCATACTCCTGTCGTATAACAAATCTTTAGCTATCGTTCCCTGCTCCAACATCCCTAGGAAAATCTGCATGCATAGCTTAAAAGTGGTAGTGGAGAATCTTGCAGAAATCTGACTAATGTGCATATAGTTACAGTTGGAGAAAATCAGAACAATTTCATGCAGCTGAAATGGGGTGGTTCAACTGACTACAAGCACACAAGGGAAGAAATAGTGAGGGGAAGTTTGAGAAGTAGTGTGAGGCCATCTTGAGGGGGTGGGGGGCGCCCTTACATGCCAGGGTGAGACTCTGTGTATGATTGTCTGCAGTGGGGGTGCTCTGGAAGCTCATAATTGGCATTGCAGTTTAGATCCAGCCAGCATTACGTGGAGACCATTCAGCGGAGAACGCGAAAGCACAGATGTGTTAGGCTGCCGCCGTAGGGTAGAAGGTAATGATGTCTGCACAGTGGAGACCGAAACCGTGGTAGAAAGAGGACCGAGGATGAGAGATGCAGAGTTTGAACCAATGGTGCTTGGCAGCTAATTGGATGTGCGAGGTAAGGTTGAGAGGGAATAAAGGTGCCTAGGTGACTGGGTGGTACCAGTCACAAAATCAGGACAGCAAGATGAAGCTTTGGCTGCTCAGAAGTAAGTGGCACATTTGGTCTTAGAAATAATTGAGTTAGAGGTACAACTGTGCGGGAGATACGGAGCGAGTGAATATATATAGACTCTCCTGTGCTCCAGGCTGCACAGGAGCCATTCCATCGCTGAAGCTGAGGCTGCAAAAGCGAGCGGGGCAGATCCCGTGCGCGCTCTGAGGGCGGAAGGCGCTGGAGGCAGCGGATCACGGCGAATGCGCACTGGCTGATGGCTCGCCGCTCCGCAGCCCCTGCTGTACGCATGCCATTCTGGAGAAAGCTCATGCATATGAAGGAGGGTGGATGGGAAAATGAAAGTGGTTTTGATTCTCACTGATAAATTACTGACTCGGTGACCTTTCTGAAATGCCCTATATGTTAGAAGAACAAATAACAGATGATTAGGCTTCTGAGTATACTTGGTGGAAGTGAGGAAATTTGATTACAGTGAGTAAGTTTCTTCCATATCTGAATGGCAGTGTCATGTTTCCTTTTGGTTTTGGTCATTGATTAGTTATTACTCATCAGAGTAAAGGCAGATGCGCAAAAGTGACTGTATACAAGAAGAATGTAAAAGACAATGAAATTCTCATTGAGAAAATGTAATACCTTAAAAAACAAGAGTAAATTTGGTACAGTTTTAATCAGATACGAAAATAGCAAGCAAATTATATGCTATATAATGCAATAAACCATAACCAGAGGGTGGAAAATACTTCATGTAGTCTATCACAGAAACTAAAGTGAAGAATTATTAAAATGTAGAATTAAAAAAATTGACAACTATGCTATGCAAAAGAGTGGCATTAATATTTTAGTGATCACAGGTAGACTAGAAAATGTAGGGTGCAGCTGAAAAGCATGCCAGGCCATGGGCTCAAGCCTAAGCGCTACAAAAAACAAAAATTTTAGCTTAAAAGTATGAAAATATATGATTATTTGTAGTATATTTTTATACCTAAAATGTGTATCTACCATTATTTCATGCACTTTTATACTAAAAAAGCCTCTGAAAGAAGAAAAGGTTAATTCCTCATGATATTTAAAACAATTCCTGTTTTCGTTTTTCTTTCCAGAAAGGGGTCATCAGCTCAGGCAGGCCCTTATTGTTTAATTCTCCAGCTTGTTCATATATTGGGCTGTGATTTTAGGTCTATATCAGCACCTCATTCAATAATTGGTCTTATGAATGCAACTTCTGCTTGTAGTTTCATATTTATATCTTTTTTCATATTACAATTATTACATATTACATATATTATATATTGCATGAGAGTATATTCTGCCATACTCATTGGAATTGCCTACAGAGACTTTATATATACATATATAAATATATATATATATGTATATATATGTATATATATACATATATATACATGTATACATTTATACACACACACACACACACACACACATATATTAGTATAGTTTATTTCTTTTTTCAGGTTATTACAAAACTGCTTATCATCTTAAAAAAAACACCAATATTATCATGGTGTAGTTAAAGTTCTACTTGGATAAAATCCATGATTTTATTTCTCCACTTTTTAAAATATATGATTTAGTTACTGATTTATTTATTGGAAAGGGAGAAAGAGACAGAAAGAGAAGAAGAGAATGAGCCCACCAGGGCCTCCAACCACTGCAAACAAACTTCAGTTGCATGTGCCAGCTTGTACATCTGTCTTCCGTGGGTCTTGGAGAATTGAACCAGGATCCTTTGGCATTGTAGGCAAATGCCTTAACTGCTAAACCATCTCTCCAGCCCTATTTCTCCACTCTTTAACTAACATACTCATGCTCACAAGTATATATCCATGGGTTTACGTGTAATTTTTATGTGAACGTAATTTAAACCTCACACAAGCGGTTAGGCAACTCATGGGTAGAACTCTACATTAAACATAAATAATGTGTAACTCTCCATTGCTGCTCATAGAACCATCCATGTGACATTTTATATAGTTTTGATGTATTCTTAAATAATATTCTCTTTATTTAATAATATTGAAAGTTTACTTCTCCTCCTTGTTTCCATGCTACAAAATTTGTCACTCTGATGAGGCTGTCACTCAGGCATAGTTAAGGGTTTCAGGACAAGGAACACAACTAAGCTATGACTAGAGCTTTGCGAACTAAACCAAACTTAAAGTCATGTCATTGTCAGGGCCTTCCATCTCTCTAGCCCTGGGTCTGTGTTGTCCTGCACCACTTTCCCCTGGGAAAGCTTCTGTTGGTCCATGGAGGCTCGGGTGGAATGACAAATTCCCCAGCTCACCTCATCTGCTTAGTGCTCATTCCCTTTCCTCTTTGGACCCTCATAACACAGACTTTATCTTATTTTATTTTTATTTTTGAATATTTGAAGCACCTGCTTTGTAGAAGACATTTACTATTAGATGGCTATTAGATGGATATCAATTACCATCAGGAGAGAGGTAACACTAACATGGTTTAAATTCATTGTCAACTTCACCGGACTTCCCAGAATCAAATGGGAGGGGTGAGCTAGCTGGATTAGCTTCTGGGCATGCTTGTCAAGGGTTACCTCAAGGGCCGAGGGAAGATCCACCTTAAGTGTGGATGGATGGCGCATTCCATGGGCCATTGTGCTGAGCAGGCGGAGCCCCGGTGGCCGTTGCTGGTCTGCCTTATCCAGGGGCAGTGAACGTGAGCAGCTCTGCTCCAGGCTGTGGCAGCACCCACCATGACAAATTGTCACCCAGAACTACAAGCTGATAAAATAAACCTTTTCTCCCTCAAGCCGATTTGGTCCCAGCAGTGATAATGTCATTAATGCAGACATGATCTGGTGTTTATGAATATTCTTATGATAGTCCCATCTCTTTCTAATTGACACTCTCATTACATTTTTGTTTAATGTCCAACAGACTTATAGTATATCTACAGAGTAACAACTTACATTTTCTTCTTTTGTTTCTTTACTGTGTTAAAATCCAAAGCTAAGCTGTCATCCATTTTAGACAAGAGCCTTACCACCGAGCAGACGCCACCAGCCATTACTCTCCAGTGCTAACGCGTCATGCGAATACTGCCTATAACCTTCAGGCTCTTTGCTTACCAGTATACAACTCGACAAGAAAATTTCACCTGTGTCTACCTTTTCCTGTATTTTTGTAGCAGGCTTAATACCTGGTGTACTTATGTCTTCCTTGCTGGGACAGAGCATCTGACCCCGAGCAGCTGAGGGAGGAAAGTTTTGATGTTGGCTGAGGGTCTCCAGGGGAAGCGTCATGATGACGGGGCACACCATGGCATGAGCAGAGACTGGACGTGATTCCTGTCACAGTATGTGGAAGCAGCAGCAGGGGAGTCAGCTTAACTTTTAACATGGAGACCTGG
Source organism: Jaculus jaculus (assembly GCF_020740685.1). Taxonomy (NCBI): domain Eukaryota; kingdom Metazoa; phylum Chordata; class Mammalia; order Rodentia; family Dipodidae; genus Jaculus; species Jaculus jaculus. The sequence continues at coordinate 9,262,033 of NC_059112.1, read as the reverse complement.
CTTAAGAAAAAAAAGGCTGGAGAGATGGCTTAGTGGCTAAGGCACATGCCTGTGAAGCATAAAGACCCAGGTTTGAATCTCCAGGTCCCACGTAAGCCAGATGCACATAGTGGCACATGTATCTGGAGTTCATTTGCAGCGGCTAGAGGCTCTGCTGTGCCCATTATCTCTCTTTCTCTAAATAAATGAATAAATAAATAAATAAAAATAAAATCTTAAAAAAAAATAAACATAAGCCTACCGCTAGTAACACATCTTCTCTAGCAGGGCTCCACTTTGTAAATTGCCACCAAATGGAGTCCAAGTATTCAGTAAACATGAGTTTAAGGGGCACATATGATTCAAAACCACCACCCCAGTGTTCTCAGTTGAAACCACAGAAACACAGATTGTACTTTGCCCCAAGAATCCCATATGAAATCTTTCTATTCGTCATCCTTGGTAATGCCCAGTCCACCTCTCAAAAATGACTTGAAATGGGTGGTGACCATGTAATAGCCGGAGTGAGTAGACCCCATGCCGCTCCTTACACAACCACGCCAAGTGCGGTGTTGCATAATATCTCACTTACGACATCAGATTTCACTATCTGGTATATTCTTACCCCATCTAAGATAACCCGGTAGTCATGTACAAAAAAGATAAAACTTCTTCTTTCTTAGAGTTTGTTTTAAGATTCTTATTCTGAAGAGACGTGATTATTATTGTAAACTTAGATCTAAATAAGTGTTTTATACAAGCATATGTACTAACTGCAAGCATGATATGTAATTTTAATCTATAGTTGGGAAAAAATAGTTGACATATAAGCCTAGATTTAAAGTCTAAAAAAAAACAAGAGCCATGTTTTCTTAATATACTATCCAATATATTAAGTAAGAGATTGAAGTCATCATATATAATTGGAAAAAATATAGCTTTGGACTGAACTTCTGCTTATATTCCTTATCTGCCCATGGAGTTAAACAGTTGGCACAGAACACTTGTTTCTGAGGAAATTAATGATTTTAGTTCTCCATGATATATTTCTAGAAGTTCATGAGCCAATTCTTTAGAGGTTTGGGAAATAATGTGAATTAAATTAAATCCCATTTTCAGACACTGATTTAGATATCACCTGCAAGAGAAAAACTGCATAAGTGCATGAATTGTCCCAGAGGATTAATGTATGTGTAGAAAAGTAGTGAGGGAAATATTTCTGCTGGCCAGTTGTTCTCTGGGCTCCTCTCCTGATTCTTCACTGAACAGTTTACCATAACTGAACAAAGGGGCGTGGCTCAGTGATAGCAAACTAATTAGCTTGTGTATAGACCTGGAGTTTATTCTCAGCAACACAAGGACACACACACACACACACACACACACACACACACACACACACAACATCCTGCCATATAGTAATGAGCAAGGGTTATTCTCTTCAAAAGAAAAGTATCCTCGGATGTACAGACTCTGTCTTTTCAATGTCAACCTTCTTATTTTAAGGCAAAAGAGTTCAGTGGCTCAGCTTGAGTTTGGTGGTCATAGGCTGTAAAGAGAGAGATTCATGCCTTTTAGAACTTTTATGCTTTCCTTGTACTTCCAGTTCTAGGTGCAGACTAATGCATTACTCATGCTTCCTTTTTCCCCTGCCTAGGAGAGCACTTCTGAACATGTGGCATTGCAGGTTTCCTGTAGTACCACACTATTAATGTATATATCAAGAGTTTTAATAGGCTCTTCAAATAAAGCATTCTCATTTTTACAGATGTATAAAACAGCAGGTGATGGGAACTTGTTCATCTCCTTATCAATGGGCGCTTATGGGAATTAATTTAATTATAGATGACATTGCCTGACCCTTAAATGTCCTTGGGAACTTTTAGTGCTTTTTCTTTTTACTTATTTAGATATATACATGTGCCTTTCTTCCTTATATTATTGTAAAGTCTTTGAGGCAAGGACCTACACTTACCAGAATTCTGAATGGATCTTCAACTTATTGGTGCTTCGAATGAAGATGGCACCCATGACTTCAAATGTCTGTGATTAAGCCTTCTATGCAATCCCCAACTGGCGGTACCTTTCGGAGGTAGGGGCTTTACAGAGAAAGTGTGCCCCTCAGGTGGTGGACCTTAAGTTTACTAGCCCCGCTACACAGGTTTTCACAGTTTGTTTCATTTTTTAGCTTACTGCTTCCTCCCAGCTGATGTGTTAAGATGTGACAGTCAGGTGTCTGGTCTGCCATCCTTTCCTTTCCACACCATGATGTATAGCAATCCCTTAACTCTGTAAGTTGAAATAAAACCTTTCTTTGTGTACGCTGCATCTGGTCAGGTGTTATTTTTCCCAGAAATGAGGAGATCACTGCAATAATTTATGATATTAAAACTATGAATGGTACATTTAAAATATATATTATTTATCTGAAAACAGAGAGTGATAGAGAGAAGAGATAGAGAGAAAAAGAGACTACCAGGGCCTCATCCAGCCACTTCACGCCAATTTAGGGTGCATGGGCCAGTTTGTACATCTGGCGTTATGTGGGCATTGTGGAATCCCACCCAGGTCATTATGCTTTGCAGGCAAGTAAGTGCCTTAACCACTGAGCAATCTCTCCAGCCCCCCACTTTTTTCAATTACAATGCAAACACTAGCATATTTGTATTGCATGGGCCACCACCTATGCAAGTATGAAGTTGTCAAATACTGGCCTGCCTATACCAGCCTGTCACCTCTGAGCACAACAAATCAGAGAAAAGAAGTGTGCATCTGTCACTTGTTCTTCGTGCCCCCCCCACACTCACACAGAAGTGAACATTAGTGCAATAAGTAGATGCTCTTCTCCCCTCCAGTCTCAGCTCTGAAGTGACAGGCTGTGGTGCTGATATCACTTGTCTGTCCCTGGGCTTTGTAGGAGCTGCTTACTCCCCCTTGGGGCCATGGAGGGGGAGGGTCTCTGAGGGCCTGGGGGCTCGCTGCAGGACGCGGTGGCTGGAGGCATGCTGGGGTTAACACCCTGAAAAGCCCTCCTGTTGAGATGCCATTGTAATTAAAGCACTTCATTGTCTACCAGCCAGCAATCACTTAGTGTGAACCTGAAGCCTACAGAAATGAATGGCCGTGGTTAGATCCATGGTAAAAACCTGAAGTTTTAACAACTTACTTAAGAAGGAAATAGTAAGCAAGGAGATAAAATTTCAGAAGTGGAGGAGGCATGCTGACTCACTGAGGGGATGAGAGAGGTAAGGAAGAGCTCATGTGTAATAGATGTTTCTTTCACTTTCTGATGACATGTTTTATATCTCTTCATGCATGTATTACTTTCTTCTGGGCTGGGGCGATACCTCAGTGGTTGAGGCACCTATTTGCATTAGTTTGTTCTTGGTATGTCTTGACAAAAAGCAGAGAGTATATATATTTTTCTCCCATTATACTTTTTAGCATGTGGCAATACTATTTTCACCAACCATCACCGAATTATATGTAATAGAGCTTTTGTGTGATATAGGATAAGCATATAAGATGTCATGAGGAACTTTTGGCTCTGAGAAAAATTACTTCTTTGATTCCGTTCAGTCTATTTTGTAACCATATGCTGTTAAGAAGCCAAAATAAAATATTTGGAGGAGTTTATGATCTCTTGCCCCAGAGGAATGGTCTTGGAAAGGGAGGCATGCTTCGGTCTAAGCGCAGGTCACCAGTTCTTACTGCGAGTGTGCGGAGGGGACGGGCGCCGCGCTGCGTAAATGCACACGGGAAGTCTTGCGTTGGCAGCCAGAGCAGCACTGGTTCATCTTCAGAGTTGGAAGACAAGCTCGCATGAATGAGAGGGGGAGAAAAACAAACTTTATCAGCAAGATCATTAATCACTGGGGACTGAGCCTTTCAAGTAACAATTAGCTGTTGTGCAGCTGTGACCTTCGGGAGCATCTCATTATTGTGGGTCCTGATTGTTCCCTGCCACGGTAGAGCTCTCTTCAGAAACAGTCCCTCTGACACCCCAGGGGTTGACGTGAGAGATGAGTCTGCAAGCACTCATTTGTAAGCCTTGTTTCTATAGGATGCTGCCTGCGTATGTGCATGTGGCGTGTGTGTGTGTGTGTGTGTGTGTGTTCAGCTGATGCTTAGTTAATGCCTCATTGTGTATCCGGCTGTTTGGTCAGATTCCAATTAGGATGATCTGGGCTAGAGGAAGAAGGGGCACACATGTGTAAGTCAAGTGATTTAGTGGCCTCACGTACAGATTAAATTGGATGGTGACACAGGCTGTGTTTTATTTCAACCTGCTTCTTTATTTTTTTTTTTTTCTTTCCCTAGTAAAGGTCTCAACACACTTGCTTGCCAAACTCAGCCATGCATTGTGTCACATCTCAATGGAGCAGCAGGGATTGTAAACCTGCTAGGAGTTTGGCACACACCTCCACCCAAAGAGAAGGTGGGGATTAGAGCGACCGTTGTGAAGTAGGAAATGAAAACGCGGTTGGAAAGGAGGACTGGATTATTTTCAACTTCTTGCTTTGGTTCTTTGGAGATGAGAAACACGGGACTCTTAGGAAAAAGGGATTTTCTTTCTCAAGGCAAGATTTAGTGCATAATCTGTCCTTTCTGGAAGGAGACTTAATTATAGGAAAGCTACCTGTTGTAACACCAAAGAATGAGCACACAGGCCAGAAGGTGGAGGGAATTTGTTTCTAGTACAGAACTTTGTGGCCAATTCCAATCTAGAACTACATCGTGTCTTGGAGCATTTTATCTAGAAAATGTGTATGTGATGAAGTTGTTTCTTATGTGTCCTTGGCCCTTTCGACCTGACGTCTCACATATCTGGAATCAATGTTATGTGGCAACTGGGGTGTCTGGATTGGGCCTGATAGACTGGAGACTTGGTCTGACTCATGTCCGAACCACGTGGGCCAGGTCAGGGCAGCAGAACTTTGAGCAAGAAGATCTGAGAATGCAGCACAATTTCAGGCTCATTTTATTGTGACTGAGGACTGACCTGAACTTAGTGCCCAGGTTTACACATGGAGGGTTTATGGATTAATATAATTAATTAATTATATTTATATATATTATTTATATATATTATATTATTTATATATATTTATATATATAATTAATATAATTTGTTAGGAAGAGAACATTGTGTGGGTATGTGTGTGTGTGTGTATATATATATATATATATATGTATATATATATATATATATATATCTTAAATACTAATTAACAATGCAAATCTTACCAGGAATTTGATGCAGGAAGTAGTCTCAAAAGAAATAAAAATAAAATAATCAGGCCAGGCGTGGTGATGCACGCCTTTAATCCTAGCACTCTGGAGGCAAAGGTAGGTGGATCACCGTGAGTTCAAAGCCACTCTGAGACTACCACTCTGAGACTACAGAGTGAATTCCAGGTCAGCCTGGACTAGAGTGAGACCTTACCTTGAAACCCAAGATAAATAAAATAAAATAGTCATGAAATAAATTAATAAAACACTGACCAACTAGACTTGGCTGGGTGAACCAAAACTACCAGGACACAGTTAGACACAGCGCAACGTAAGAGAGGCATTCTGAGTTCACCTGCTAGCAGCTGGGAGCCTGGCAGGAGACTGAAGACTCGGGAAAGACGGGGAGAAGGAGTTGATGGCCTCAGCAGCAAAGAAATGAGGAAAGTTCTGAAGCAGCTCCTTGCTCAGCCTGTGCCGTCTCTGTTTGTTAACCCCGCCCGCCCCCCCAGCAAGAGCTCTTCCTGAGGGAACGTGGCCAGCAGGTGAGGATAACTGAAAACAGCTGGCTGCTACCAAGGGCAGGGATGGAGCAGATGCTGTTTTCCAGTACTGATTATTTATTTATTTATTTTGCTGTGACAGCTGCACAAGTCACATGCAGTTGACTTTCTAGCCAGACTCTCCAATGGTCCTTCTTATAATCCCCTGTCCAGAAGGATGTCACTTTCATGTCCTTGACAGTGTATGTATCACTGGAGATACAAACAGAGAGCGGATTGGAAGTGAAATACGGCCATTCCTCAGACAGAACTCTCACCTCCTCGCTGAACTCCCAACCCGTTCCCATGGAGGCTAGAAGAAATAATGTGCTCGAGCTTTCGTTCTCTATGTCACCGCCACCTTCCCCGAAAGGACACTGCTAATAGAACTAGTTAATTGTCCAGAGTCCCCTGCTGGCTCTCAAGTGGCCTTGCTTTCTCCCTTGTCAAAGCAAACAAACTCCAGAGAATAGCAGCCCGTCAGGCAGGTGAACAGTTTGAGCCTTAGCTATATTGAGAAACACACATTTATTTTTTTAAGAGCAGAGTTTGTTGGATACTTTGTAACCACTTTAAATTATTTTCTATTATCCATCTGGGTGACCATATTTAGACAGACTGTGGTGGGATTATGGAAGTTTCATCCGAGTAATTATAAGATCTGAATGCTCGTTCAGGGGATTCCCATTTTGCTTTCTGTTTTTCTGATTTAGCGAAATTAATTACATCGATTTTCATAAAAGCAGCGATCACTCAGTGAAACTAAGGTTGTAACTTAAAAAAATGTAAGTAGTCACATAAAGTGAGTTGTTAAAGAGTATTATCTGTGATTGTATCTTCTCTGTGAGGCCAGGAGAAACTGTGATCCACGGTTTGAAGCTACGTCCGTAGAATTCATGCACCTGGCCTATACTGAATGGATCCAGTTTCATTTCCATTCAGAGTTTATACTATATTATAAGCACATATTTGTTTTTAGTGGAATATTTACGGTTTGAGTTCAGTAGTTAAAATAAAAAGGAATCTCCCTATATCTAAATATTCATTCGAACTTTTTTAAATCATAATTTTTTCTAGAATTAAAAATAGGAACTACAGAAAGATTGATAGAAAACAAAAACACATGCTTACACACTAAAAATAACCACTATGCCTGCCTTTGTGAACATCCCCTCTTTGAGTATATTCCTGTATTTATTTTAGCATATTTATGGTGATGCTTATATAAGTCATTTTTATCTGCTCCTGCTTTTCAACTGTGGTTCTCAAAGCGTCTGACTCAGCATGGGTTCGCCGCTCTTGAACTGTCATGATACTACTTGAAGGGACCGGAGCATTTGCTCTCACGTGCTCCCCGTTCCACGGTATTTCATGTAAAGTACGAGCAGATTTCTGCACAAGATGGACATGCGCGGAGCGAGTAACCCTGGGGTTCTTATCTCCCCGCCTCCTACCCCTCCTCAATCCAGGGTAATCACAGCGTTAAGGTTGCTTTTTTTAAGGCCACCAAGTATATCTGTTTTACCGGATGCAATACTTGTTCTCTCTGTCCTCATCATAATGCACTTCACAGCACCCTTTAACACCATTGGCTACTGTCCGGTGCCCACCATGGTCATCTCCCTATTTCTGTGTTTCCCTCGAGACTCACTGAATTGAGTGATTTTTTTTTCCCCCTTATTGGGTAGCACACTAATTTCTTTCTTCCCACAATCTTTATTATATTTTTCTTCTTTCTTTGATATATTTTCTGTCATTGACTTGTACGTTTCTGTTTTATATAGTCTTAACTTGCACTTTTATAACCAAAACCATATCTTCTCTCCCACAAGACATTCATATCTGAATCTTGGAAAACATAGATTATTTCAAATGACAGGAAGGACACTCCAGGAGAATTAAGTTAAGGACCTTGAAGCAGAGAAAATAATCTTGGGCTGGGCGTGGTGGTGCACGCAGTTAATCCCAGCACACGGGAGGCAGAAGTAGGAGGATCGCTGTGAGTTCAGGCCTCCCTGAGACTATATTGTGAATTCATGGTCAGCCTGAGCTAGAGTGAGACCATACCTTGAAAAAAACAAATAATCATCATCATCATCATCATAATAAATAATCATTGGTTATCTGGAGGTGTCCGACGTGGTCCTAAGGATCCTTCAGAGTGGGGACACAGACGGGGTGGGGAAATATTTCATGTCTTTGGGCATGAATGAGGGCATTGTCCAGCAGCTCACATTCTCTATTCATGAGGCAGAAAGGAACACAAACCCACTGACTTCTTGTTACTAAGTGTCAAGCCGTACTTTTCAGTTACCTAATTATAAATTAAAATTATTGTAACATAAATCACTTTGTTTGGAGTAAGTTGATAGTTCATCTCCTCACTAGTATGTTCTTTCCCATATATATTTTTTTTTAATCAAGTAAAAACTTTGTATGGACACATCATGTATTGGTACCTTATTCCATGTTTTTTCACACTTCTCTAAAGGATGCATACATCCTTAAAATAATAGAAAATATTCATTTATTGTGAATGGATACATAGAAGGAGTTTCCGTTACTTTTTCTGGTGCTGGCGCCACAATGCCTAATAGAAAGAACTCGTGGAAAGAAAGATCCACGTAGGCACATAGTGTGGAGGGCATGGTGAAGCATCTCAAGAGAGGGCAAAGGCTGGAGACACTCAGGAAAGGAGCGCTGCTATTCAGCTAGATTTCTTATTTTATCCCTTTTACGAAGCGTAGGCCTCCAGTCCACAGGGTGGCACCAACCTTCAGAGTTGGTGTGCTCCCCGCAGATCATTGATCAGCATGTGTCTGTCTACATCTTGTCGGAGTCTCAATGGTCTTGATGACAGTGAAAATGAACCACCCCGAGTCTATTTCTAGTCAACTTGATACCTACCTAACACATTATTTCAACATAACATAACCTTCCACAACTAGACTCAAAAAGGCTCAAATCCACTTCCCCTTACGTAATGCAATCACTCTAGCTTCAAGAGACCACACAGACTTAACATTGCAACGTTGTTTAGAAGACCTGAGTTTAAGATCTCCTCTGAGACACAATGCAAATGCTTAGCTGTGAACCCTTGTGAAATCAAAAAGAAAAATAAATACTTGCAAGATACTGTAGTACACAGTAAACATTTCCATTCTAAAGGAGACACAGACAGGACCAACCAACACAGCAAACATTAAGTCATGCAGATACATGCCTGGCAATGGGGCACCTGGCATTGTGATGTGTGTGACGTTGAACGTGGGCAGCTCTGCCCTTACCTCTTGCTTTGCCTACACTTGCTATCTGTGCATCCTTGGCAGTTATACAGAATCCCTGGCAACGGGAGTGCCAGAAGAATGCACAGCATCCAGGACCTCTCCTGAGTTTTGTGCATTGCTCTCAGGACCTCCCCTCCTCTCCCCTCCCCTCCCCTCCCCTCCCCTCCCCTCCCCTCTCTTCCCCTCCCCTCCCCTCCCCTCTCCTCCCCTCCCCTCCCCTCTCCTCCCCTCCCCTCCCCTCTCCTCTCCTCTCCTCTCTTCTCCTCTCCTCTGCTCTCCTCTCTTCCCTGCCATGGCTCATGTTTTTCAAATCTTCCTTTCTATTTCTGATTATCACTGTAAGTCTGGTTAAAACCAGCCCATAGTAATCATGCCATAGCCCAAAATTTATGCTTTCATACATTTACTTCCCTCAAATCCATTGGTTCACCAAATATAAATCCAGCCTCCCATAAAGTTTCAGTACATGAAGAAATATGCAACACCAATAATCTCTACTCCAGCCCTAAGGAAAGTCCTTGGTCCCATGTGAAGGAAATCTCATACGCACCGGCTGTGCTGCGTGCATGTGTGGTAGCCTTCTCACCAACTGAGCTCCTTCCAGGAATCTCCCGTAACTTGAGCGTACCACTCTGTGGCCTTCTGAGGCCTGCATTTCTAAAATCTTTCAAATCCCTCCCACAAACAGGTTCCAAATTCCTAAGAAATTCATAGCTGTGTTTATTTATAGCGAGACAAACATTCTCTGTAACCAGTGTTCTGTATTAATTGCTTTGGTGTTTTCATGACCACATTTCCTGATATAAGTAGCTACTTAAAGGAGAATACATTTATTTTGGGTGCTTGGTCCCGTGCACTTGGGAGGAATATCGGGGCAACACAAGCTTGAGGAAAAGGGCATATATAATGGGAAGGGAGCAAAGAGAAAGAGCAGGGAGAGGCAGGGCATGGCTGTGATGGGAGTCCCCAAATTTGCACAGCTTCAGTGACCCGCCAGACCCCACCTCCAACCCTCCCCACTTCACAGTAATGACGCCCTCATAGTCTGACTTCAGCAACGGACTGATCCGTTGGTAGGCAGAATCCTCACAATGTGGTTTTTTTTTTTTTTTTTTTTTCTGGAAACATCATCAAAGACACACCTATAGGTGTGTCTCAAATGTCTTCTAGGTGATTATTAATCCAGTCAAGTTTTTCATTAAGATTAACCACGATAGCCAGGCGTGGTGGAGCATGCCTTTAATCCCAGCGTTTAGGAGGCAGAGAAGACTGCTGAGAGTTCGAGGCCACCCTGAGAATACAGAGTGAATTCTAGGTCAGCCTGAGCTAGAGCAAGACCCTACCTAAAAAATAAAAAATAAAAAAAAAAAATGTTTAATCATGGGAGATGGTATTATGCTATCTTAATTATGGCTTTTTGTAGAAATTGCTTTTGTTTTGCTTTGTTTTGTATTCTGAAGATGAAGGCTATGGGCTGTGTTCATGAGGATCCCACTTTTAAGGCTTAGCTTTCCCCTAGTCTTTCTAAATGGCATGCTTTAATTCTACCCATATTGCTAAAATGTAATCTACTTCAATGGTTCTCCCTCTACCATCTTTCATTCTTTATTTCATTGCGGTGTTGTGTTATTATCTTGGATTTTTCTGGTTCCTTTGTGTCTGCCTTTCACGTAGCCATCGGCATTTGTGTGGTCTGGAACCCAAGCTGACACGGGAGCCTGCCCAATGCAAGTAACAGTTGTCGGGTTAAAAACTGCAAGTAATTCTTGAGAATCATTATCGAGCCCAGTTCTCATCTGATGGCAGGAAAGGAAGCGTGGACTACAACATCTGCCCTTGCCTTCCTCACAAGCAAGACTTCTCTGTTCTGTTAGTAATTGAGGAGTCAGGTCTGAGGACAACTTTCATACATTGTTCCTTTCCTTCCACTGTTTGAGGCACGGCCTGCCCTTCTCATCGTTAACTGTGGTGCTCACCATGCTGTTTAGTTTTAGAGAATATATCCACTAATTATTGAAAGGAAATCTTTTGAATATATCAAATATATTTTCTATTCATACAGAATATTCATCTGAATATTTTTACTTTGCAATTCACTTGAGGTCGAAAAGACAAGTAGATTAAAGGTACTAGACTTTGTTAATTTTATTTTTATTTATTTTTACTTATTTATGTATTTGTTTTTGTATTTAGAGGTAGGGTCTCACTCTAGCCCAGGCTGACCTGGAATTCACTATGTAGTCTCAGGGTGGCTTCGAACTCATGGCCATCCTCCTACCTCTGCACCCCCACCCGAGTGCTCAAGTGTTGGGATTAAAGGTGTGCACCACCACCCCCATCCCAAACTGGAGGATTTTGTTTTAAAATAGCTATACTGCTAATGTTGAAATACACTAAAATTATTTACATCTTAAAAATGTTATTTATTTATTTATTTGAGAGAGAGAGAGAGAGAGAAAGAGGTCGAGAGAGAGTGAGAGAGTGAAAGAGAATGGGCGTGCCAGGGCCTCCAGCCACTGCAAACAAACTGCAGATGCATGCACCTCCTTGTGCATCTGGCTTATGTGGGTCCTGGGGAATTGATCTGGGGTCCTTTGGCTTTGCAGGCAAATGCCTTAACCACTAAGCTATCTTCCCCAGCCTATTATTTACTTTTTTAAAGATAGGGAATAAGAAACTTTCAAACTTACTCTGAAAGTATGTCTTTCTTGTATTCTAATTCAAGTGTGGATGTGGACATATGTATGATGTAATTGAACATGATGATATGATCTTTGTTGATTTATGTTGTGGGGCAATGTAGAAAACTTTCAGATGTTTTTATGTGGGAAGTGGTGCCTTTGTGGCATTTTTAGCTAAGGGATAACAAAGGAAAGGACACAAATGATTTCAGAACTATTCTTCCTTGTGAGGCTAATTGATTTTCAGAGGTTGGCTAACACTTAGTTTTAAAGCTGTGATATATTTATTAATTTATGGGTCATTAATTTAGGGAGCTGGCCAACTAAGTTGTTACTTGGTTAAATAATTGCTCCATAAATCTAGGTAATTCCTAAGTATCTCACCATTTACAGGGACTTCCTGGCCTGTACTGGCAATGCATACTTGCACTGCTGGAGTAGAAGGGTGGTGTTGAACATGGTGTGTATTTGTGTTTAAAATGCACACATGTGTAAAAGACACTTGAAATTTTTCCTCTTATATCATAGCAACTAAACTTTTACTATAACATGGATAAACATCTGAACCAAGCTTTTGGCATTTATTGTGAGGTTATTTCTCCAGAAGCAGACTATGAGGCAAGAGTAACTTTTATAATTGTTCCTTAGACCCTTAAACTTAGTTTATAAGCTTGCAAACAGGGAGTACTAATTTCATAGTGTTTTTTTTTAAATTTATTTTAAATCACCTATGTATATGATCAGTGTAAGGTGAATGGCATAGCTCGAAGTTCAGAACTAATCAAAGTTTACTGTCTTAACTAGAGTTGAAAATATGTTCCCATACAAGTCACTGATTACTGCGTAGTGCTGCATTTTCTTCACAGAAGGCACTGTTGGTATTTATATAAGTTGTGACAGAATTGATGCCATGATGTTGTCTTTCCCCTTGTATTAGTAAATCCCTAATTGTAAGGTAATATGCACAGATTGTATGTTGCAGGCATTAATGTCAGGCATATACCTGGCCTTTTACATAGAATCACAAGGAGGAGCAATGTTGAGGAATAAATAAAATTTAAATACATATATAGATATGTATTTGAAGCCTAAGGTAGCAGTTCCAGAATGAAATATCTGGTTATGTTTTGCAAAAGCTGAATTCATCAGAGAATTTAATATGTATCTCATACTGTTATTGGCTTTAAGAGTAATAGTGCCTATTTAAACTTTGGGTGTAACTTAGGGGTAGTATTGTCACCCACTGTTGTTCTTTGTCCTATAACTTATAAAGAATGAACAAGTGAGGGCAGAGAGATGACTTAGCAGTGTAAGAACTCATGTTCAAATCTCCAGGTCCCACATAGCCAGACACACAGTGGCGTGAGCATGTATCGCCGCATGTGTGCCGCAAGGAAGCTCTCACGACTGGAGTTCATTTGCAGCAGGCTGAAAGTCCTGGCCTGTCCATTTATTATCCCTCTCTCTCCCTCTTTCACTCTCTCTCAAAAAAAAAAATAATAAAAATAAAAAAAAAAGAGAAATAACAAGTGCACGTAGCAGAAGGGAAAGTAAAGAAGATTTATTTCAAGAAAGGAAAAGTAGAGCAGAACATATTCAGAAGTTCCCCCAAGTGTATGCTGAGAATGTGTTACAAACCTCACCTGCTGGAAGATGTATAAATAACCTTTTTATATCAAGGTCAAGGCTAGAGGAGTAGTCAGCGAATGCCCAAACTATCAAAGCTCACCTCTTTTCCTAGCTGCTTCAGGTCCTCCCTCTGTAACCCAACAGTGCTTCAGACCATGGCGGCTTCTGAGCAGGCCATATGGAGAGCATCAGCACGTGTTAACAGGCAAACTCAGTGCATGGCCGAGGACTCTAATGCGTTGCTTCTGAGCCACACAGATTATAAGCTTCCTCTGTTCACTTTCACTAGTGGGCATAAGTTACAGGTGGGCATTTCCCCTTAAGATATGTTATCTACCTGGCTGGCCAGATTGCTTAATCAAATTTTATGTGAATGGTATGTAACCTAAGTAAACTGGCATTGTTCTCTGTTTATCTTCAAACTACTTAGAAAGAAAAAAGAAAGGAAGAAAGGGAAGAAGGAAGGAAAGAATGATAAGAGAAAGGCAGTAAAGACAGGACAGACATGTCTATAGATATGTATTTAAGTGAATCTGGACCTAAAATACTTCTAACATTAATATATATATATATATATATATATATATATATATATATATATATATATATATATGTATAAACATGATTTCAATAGTCTATATAAACATTTTTAAAAGTAGATTTTTTTTTTGTTATAACAGGAAGAATAAAGGTTTTCCTGATCCATTTTCAAAACATGACTATGATTTTTTCTCCCACAAATACGTTTTCCAGAACACTAAATAAAGCTAAACAAGTTAAGTGATCTAGCATTAAAATATAGTTTTCTTCCTGTTCCATTTCAAGTAGCCTTCCTCCCCTAGCTACCCTCTCCTAACAGGTATGTCCAAGATCTGACAATCCCGTCTACTGTTAAGGATGCTTACTAAGCTTTACTGCTCGGGGGTCTGGACAAGGCACGACGCCTTCTTTTCCCAGCTGCTGCCTGTGGGCCTGGGGATGGGAAAATCCAAATTTCACTTTGTGGAGTGAGTGTGTGCGTTCCCGAGAACCAGAACAGGTGCTTACAAAGTCCGGACCTAAAAGAGGAACGTCCAGGTCAGGTGTGGCGGCGCACGCCTTCAGTCTCAGCACTTGGGAGGCAGAGGTAGGAGGACCGCCGTGAACTCGAGGCCACCCCGAGACTAGAGTGCATTCCAGGCAGTCTGGGCGAGAGTGAGACCATGCCTTGGAAATATTTTTAAAAAAAGAAGAAGAAGGAGGAGGAGGAGGAGGAGGAGGGGGAGGGGGAGGGGGAGGAGGAGGAGGAGGAGGGGGAGGAGGAGGAGAAGAAGAAGAAGAAGAAGAAGAAAGAAAGGAGTGTCCACGCTCCTCACCCTCCTCACCCAGGCGTGAGTGGCGCACGCGTGGTCAGCACCAGCCGCCACAGTGTCGTTCTCCTCCTCCTTCCCTGAAGCCCCTAGAGTCTCCTTCCTCCCCTCCTCCTGCTTCCAAGCTTTTCCCTCTTTTGCTTTGCATGCTTCCCTTCGTTCCTGTCGTCCTGATGCCACCTTTCCCATCCAGTCCTCCTGGTTAATGACACCCTGTGCCCCAAATCTGGCTCATCAGTGGCTAAGTGACCGGATGTTCTAGAGTCAGCCCAAGTTCTCCACACTTCTCCACTAACTCCCACAGTTGACGTTTTCAGTTTTCACATTCTCAAGCACAGAGCAGACTTAACAGCCCATCTTTAAATGAGCTTATGCAAATGAAGGGAAGTTGACCTGAAGCAATCAAAATTTACCTGTAGAATCCTCCTTAAATTAGTTCTTTCCAGGTATAGCTACGAGATGAGGGGAAAAGGGAAAGTTTTTCAGTAAAGCTCTGAAAGTAATATAAATAAATAAATAAAAATAAGATAAATTAAAAAAAAAAATACTCATTCTGTCATGATCATTTTCAAAGTACAAAGCAATCCACATGTTGGTAAGATTATTAAAATCTATTGTTAGCATCTCCTAACTTGGAATGATGACTCCATGATTATAATTTCTGTTATGCTCCATAGACTGTTACTGTAAAATACACTGGGACATTTTAAATAATTTTACTTATTATTATACTTTAAGTATATAAATAAACTTGTTTATAAAAACATCTCCTAATTTTTATGTTTGTTCTCGGTTTTACTTATACATTCTCCCACTTGTTTTATGAGCATGGACCCTGCTTGTTTATGTGAGTGTCTGTGAGAGAGTGTCCATGGGTGATAGATGATAGATACATGATATAGACAGACACGTAGAAAAAGGAGCAGAAACTGTCATAAGTAACCAAGGATTACTTCTTATGATTTGCTTCTCAGGTGGTTAAAAAAAAATTCTGTTTGTTCTGTACTGAGAAGAGGACATTTTTACGCATGTAAATTTTCTTTAATACAGGGAGATGTATTCCCTACATTTACATGAAATTGAGGGGAGGGCTTTGGTCTGCTCATTCTTTATGGTCTTCAGCACAGAATAATTCTCTGCAAACTGGCATCTTTCAGGTACTGTCTTAATCTACTTAAGAATAACATTAAATGTCTGTCAAGAGATATGTTTCTCAGTTTGAGACTGTTTATTTGCCCCCTAAAAAGTAGCAGAGCTCTGTTCTGGGAGTACAAAGGAGTAGGAGCCTATTCATAAATTAAGGCCAGGGTTATATGCACTGTCTTTCTATCAGCATTGAGTCCCTACTGTGTTTTAGATTTTGGGAACTTACTACTGGGATGGGAGTGTACAATAGAAACATATATATATATAACTTCAGAGAAATATGTTAGTGATAGAAGAGCAAAAAGTATCAAAATGGCATAACAAATTTGACATATGTTTACATGTACAATAAGAGGAAAAAATAAATGAGGAAAGGGGCACGGGATTGCTAGGATTCTGGTGATTTTGCACATTCAACAAATATAGTCAGAGAAGCTCTTGGTGTTGAGTGACATTTGAGTATTGGAGTTTGTGGGAAGCTGAGCCAGGCAGAATGGTTAAGAATCAAAGGCTGCGAGGCAGGAATTTGAGGGACAACAAGGGGACTGGGGGTGACTGGGCAGACTGGGCAAGGAGGTGAGTGTGGGGAACCAGCCATGATGCAGGTGGACATTATGAGATCATGGTAACTGGGCAGAGTAAGGACTTACAAGTAGATTCCAGATTTCTCTTAGCAATCTGAATGGTTCATGCTCCCCCAAAAGTTTTTAATTGATAACTCACAGGAGAGAATGCCTCCCTTATCTTGTAGAAAGGAAGGTATTGTGAAACTCCTAAGCCTGGATCTAACCATCACAAATGTTGTGAAATGCATAGCTCTCATCTCAAAGTAGATAAGAGATCGTTTATTCCCAGGCTGGAGAGATGGCTATGCAGTTCAGGTGTTTGTCTGTGAAACCTAAGGAGCCAGATTCAATTCCCCAGTACCCACGTAAGCCAGATGCCCAAGGTGGCACATGTGCTTAGAGTCCCTTTGCAGTGGCTGGAGGCCCTGGTGTGCTCATTCACTCTCTCTCTCTCTCTCTCTCTCTCTCTCTCTCTCTCTCTCTCTCTATATATATATATATATATATATATATATATATATATATATGCCTCTTTCTCTCTCTCTCAAATAATAAATGAAATAAAAAATATTAAAATATTAGTGACCATGACCCATAAATACAGATTTGCATTCCCTAAATTCCATGTTCCAATGTGTTAACAATTTTATGAAGAGTTTTTATGGTTACAGAACTAAAGAAAGTTATAAACTGAGGTGCTTTTCAAAGACATCAGTAGAAACCTCGGTTAGGCAGGTTAGAGCAGATCATGGAAGTCTTTGCTGTTGGTCTTAGGTGCTATCTGATGGCATCCTTCGCCTTTGGGCTGGGGGAGGCTGTCAGTCTATTAGTACATTCCAAACAGGTTTCTCTGGATCACCTGGTAGTCACAAGGCTTTTAGTTCAAACACAGAGGTGGAAAATAAAAGCTTACTAAGGGACTAAAGATAGAGCAAGATAAGCATTCCTGCTCTGGGTGAGCGCAGAAGCTCTGTCAGTCAGCCAGGCGTGTACGGTGTTTGAAATGCATCTGCTTGAGGGTGACTTTAGTTTCCAGTTTCCCCATTGGTAGATAAGTAACAGGTGAGGCTAAATCCACCGGAATAAAGAAAACCCTAGGACATTAGGTTATTCAAGGTAAACAATGTCAACATTGTCTTGTGACAAATAGTCGAAATCTCTGAATGATTATGGCCTAAATTAAGGCATTGTTTATCTTCATGATTTTTAATGTGAACTTGGTTACAATGTTTCTTAACACTTACACACATTAAAATACTTCATCCTTAAATAGCAGGAACCCTCATGCACATATATAATCTAAAGCAAATTTCCATTATGGATTCTTAATGGATGCATGGTTCAGTCGCTTTTATGACCAATATGTCATTGATTCCCAGCCCTCAGGCACCAGGAATCGCTGGAGTCCATAGATTCACAATGTACTTTGAGTAAGAATAAAGCAGTAAAAGTCGATAACCCCTTTATTATCAATGTGTTCCTCTACAGTATTGGGCGTTTTAACGATGGTACTGCCTGCTCCTGTGGATAGAGCTGCCTTGCAGTGGCATTTATAAGTCATTACTAATGTAAAATTATCCAGCAGGCTGGCTGCCTGTCTTTCACTCTATAATGCTAAAGTGCTTTAGGTCCCCAGAGTTGCAATTAATAAGAGCACTCAAAAATAACCTTAGGCATCTCTCGCAGGGTGTGGCTTCATTAGAGTGAAAGTTTACACTTGAGCTATTTTACTTTGAATCATTGATCATGTTTGAGTAATATACATATATATTCTTTTCACAGAGTATGTTTGAGTCCTATGCTAGTTCTCACAACTTTTGTCAGAAAGAAACTCAGGTTACCTGCATAAGAGCATTTATCAAAACTTTAAGGAAATGCATAGCATTATGTATGTGTGGTGACCTTACCATCAGGGAGAAACTTTTTGACTAAAAGAGCTTACTTGATATAAAAGTTTTGAATTGTAATTTTAAAGTTTCAGACTGTTTGAGATTCTCAAGTTATAAACCTTGTCTTTAAGGAAATGTACAAAGTTATCCTAATGCTGAGAGTTGATTTCTTTTTGGAATCCTTATATGTATATCATGGCTTCCAGGCTGTCCTATCATAATATCCTGAATTTCATAAATATAAGATCTTAGGATACTTTACTTGAATTGAGCTTTGTAATAGACTTAAACTCATTTTTTTGTTCTGGGTTCTTAACTCCTTTTCTCCTTAGACTATTCTAGTATGCATTGGATATCCATTTTAGGGAGAAAAAATGATACTTTGAAATTGATATTTAGCCCTAATCCATAAAAAGTTGCTTTTGATCCCATTTCCTTTTTCCAAAAATATAAAATGCACATCTAGATATATGCCTACCATTACGTTTCTGTGCTGCACTGTTATCTAGTGCTTATTTATCATTTTCCTATCTGTCTACAACCTATTGATCATGTATCATCAACCTGTAATCCACCCATCTGTCTGTCTGTCTATCTATCTATCTGCCTATCTATCTATCTATCCATCATCTATCTATCTATCTATCTATCTATCTGCCTATCTATCTATCTATCCATCATCTATCTATCATCCTCTACCTATCATCTATATCAGTTATCAAGCTATGTATTATCTATCCTCAACCTGTATACCAATCATTCATATCTGTTTCTATGAGTTAAAATCTATTCAAATGCACATTGCTTACTTTTTAAATTTTTCTTTTTTTAAAATTTTATTTGAGAATGACAGAAAGAGAAGGAGGGAGGGAGGAAGAGAGAGAAAGAGAGAGAGAGAATGAGAATGGATGCACCAGGGCCTCCAGCCACTGCAAAGGAACTCCAGACTTGTGCGCCCCCTTGTGCATCGGTCTAACGTGGGTCCTGGGTAATTGAGCCTCGAACCTTAGGCTTCACAGGCAAGCACTTAACTGCTAAGCCATCTCTCCAGCACACTTTTTAAATTTTTCTAAGTTAGGGTCTCACTTTAGTCCTGGCTGATCTGAAACTCACTCTGTAGTCTCAGGCTGGCCTTGGACCCACAGGCATCCTCCTAACTCTGCCTCTGGAATTCTGGTATTAAAGGCATGCACTGCCACGCCAGCCTTTCTTATTTTTTTAAAATTTTTATTTTTTATTTTTTATTTTTTGGTTTTTCGAGGTAGGGTCTCACTCTGGTCCAGGCTGACCTGGAATTAACTCTGTAGTCTTAGGGTGGCCTTGAACTCACGATGATCCTCCTACCTCTGCCTCCCGAGTGCTGGGATTAAAGGCGTGCCTTTCTTATTTTTAAATTGATAGGCACACACCATACTCATTACTTCGTTGCTTTATCATAATCTATTAATTTTCCCACAATGCCCTGTTTATTAAAGATGGTCAATTAAGCTTCTTGCAGAAATTGTAACCGTTTTCTAGGCCACCAAGAACATATCTGATTTATCCACGTCTCTATAATTTCAAATTGCTGTTGAACACGGTGACCAGGATTTGAACTCAGTCTTTTGTTTTTCCTTATTGGTAAGTTGGGGATTATACTTGTGTTATCCTAGGGATGAAAAGAGAACATTGTATGTTCAGTAATTTTAATGAGGACTAATCCTTGGAGGAGGTACTGATGTACAGTAAGAGGTTAGTCACCCGGCAGGATTAGTTTTCATCACATATTGTTCTATGTAAGGAGTAAATGAAAGTTTGCACAATACACTTAGCACAGGTTTTGGCTCGAGGCGCGCACTCTTCTAGGGAATCTACTTCATTGTTGCTGTCTCACCACCACCGCCCTCGCCCCTTTCCACCTCCTCACTACATAGCAGCCCAGCCTTTATTCTCTGCGCGCCAAGTCGATGGATTTATTTGTAGAGGAATGACTCAGAGGATATAAATTGGATTCCCATTCCTGTTGATTTTTGGTGGCGTGAGTTGGATATCTTCTTTCAACTGTCCTTACACTGCTAGTATGAGCTGCTTTTGTTTGTGGCTTTGTTGGGCACTTAAATACAAATTAGATAATGGAAAACTTTAAAAATAAAAGCTTGGATTAACCCACCATGGCGTTCTGTGTGATTAGGCAGAAGCTGGCTCTTCCTTGCAGACTAATAGTCAGTGAGTCTGAAGAATTGGCAGTCAGTTCTTCCAGCACAAATGTTCATGCTTTGAAATGCTTTCTACTTCATGTGTGGACACATTTGTTATGTGTTACTTTTTCTTTTCCCCCTGCCAGGGCCATAGTGGCAGAAAGTGTGACTCAAAAATGTAGGAAACAAGTAAAGCATGAGTAAAATATTTGTGTCTTTCTGCCCTGGTTTTTATGTCTATATTACAGTGTAGTTAAGAAAAAGGAGAAAATGTGGTATCTCTACTTATCATGGCAACTCACACTGTAGTACCATGAATGCCTTACAGAGCAAGACATTAACTTTGAAATAAAAAAAAAAATCTGATATTCTCTTCTTTTATTTCTTGAATAAGCCCTTTTGTGCCTATGTTTCATCTTTTGCTTTTCCAGGTAGGGTCTCACACTACTGACTATGTAGTCTCTCAGGCTGACCTTGAACTTATGTGAGCCTTCTAAGTCTGCCTCCCAAGTGTTGGGATTAAAAGGTGCATCAACATGCCCACTGTGACTATGGTTTTAAGATAGCTGTACATGGTTTATTTGCTTTGCTTGTGTGTGTGGTGTGTGCACGCGTGTGTCCGTGTGCGCTCCGTGCACTTGTCTGCGGTTGGCTCTTCTTTCCTGTGTTGGCTGGACTGGAAAATCTGGTGTAGGGCTTCATTGTTCTTTGTCCATTCTTGTTCAAGCAGGAGTTGTTTTTCCTCATTTTTGGATGCTTTTTGTTTTTCTGCCCCCTGTAGGTCTAGCGTTTTAGATACATATTGCCTTGCCCACCTTTTTGCCAGAATTTTCTGTAGATCACAAGTTGGGAGATGTCAGGTCCTCTCCGTACCTCACTGTTTGCACACTACGTTCTCCTATCCGCCGAGCCATCTCTCCAGCCCAGCAAGACATATTCACTCTTCGATTCTTTTGTTTTCCATATTTTATTTATTTGCAAGGAGAGGGGGGGGGGGGAGAACAACAGGGTCTTGAGCCACTGCAAACAAACTCCTGATCCATGAGCCACCTAGTGCATTTATGTGGGTACTGGGAAACAAACTCAGATTGTTAGGTTTTGCCAAGCACCTTAACCACGGAGGAATCACTCAGGCCCTCTCTTTGATTCTTTATTAGCATTTTCTGATTCGCAGGACAGACTCCTCATCATGTGTCTTTGAGGTTTGTCGCCTGACTGGGCAGCCTTCGCTGTGCTGTAGTTTTATACCGTTCCTCACCAGGTGATAGCACCAGAGAGACCCTTGCATTGCTTTCGTCCTCCATGGTTCTGTTATGCTTACTGGCCTAATGGCATAATCATTGATTATTTGGTTGGAAACCAAGTAGAAACAGAAGCTGAGGAGCACTGATGGCTGTCTTTTGTTGCTGTTTTAAATCCTTGGTGGCTGGCTTTGTGATTCAATAAATTATCTTTTTATTTCATAAGATAATTATGTTGGTGAAAATAGTTAATGAGGTATCTTTTATGCAGTCACAAATCTCCTAGAATACATATGAAATTCCAGTGCATTCCAAGTTAGAAATTATAAAAATAATGCGATGTGACTATATTTGAATCTAAATTCTCAAAGATAAATTAATATGTACTGAAATTCATACAGCAGTTGGGATTTTCTTATTGGAAAATGTGACGGTCTAAGAGCCTGTAGTAACTATGGGAGAATTTGTCTGTGGATGTCAGTAAAGGTTAAGAATAGCCCACCAGCTCCACCCATCCAAGTCAGGTGGAATTTGTATTTGCCTTAAGTGCTTGCGTTTATGAAGAGGGATAATCTCCCCTCAGAAGTACTTAAGCAGATCTGCCTTTGCGTGTTTCCTCCCCGAGGTTTCATTTGCTGCTTAGAGGCTCCAACACATGTACCTTTCAGTCTCAGCAAGCCAATGGGAAAGAAGCCAGTCTCTTGATTCCCCACTCAAATTTGCGTTCATTCACAAAAAATTCAGATTGTGCATTTTTTTGAAAGTTGTAGGTTCTTCTTTTTGAAAACTCATGGAAACTGGGGGTGTGGATAACTTAATAAAAGCTTTTTGAATAAATAATTTAGACAAACACAATGCTTTCAAGTTTATTTTTAGGTATTTAAGTTGTGTGGATGTGGGCTATGAATACTGTTCATTAGTAATTGTGCTTCAAGATCTTTTATCACATTTGTTTGGCAACCCTAGAAAGATAATTCAGTTCTTCAGAACTTGTTTCCATTAGGACATATTGACGCCATGTGAATACCTCCTTAGATAGAAAAGGACATAGTTCTTTCCATCCCTCTCCTCTGCTGTAAGAAAATTGTTGAGAAAATAAACAGAATGACAAGACTTTTTGTTTATTAATATGCATATTTGTAACTTAGACCTCATATTCTCCTTTGCTCTAGGTATATAGAAGTAACAGATTTCCTGATTTAGGCTTTGTCCACACACTGGGAAGAAAAAACATGTAATATACTGTTTGTAAAAACAAATTATTTACAGCAACAAGGAGGAAGAAGACACAAAAAGTTTCTTTAGGATATTTCCCTTGACTACTTCAGGTGTAATGTTAAAATACCTGAACTTTTTGTATCTTGGTTCCAAATAGATATTGGTCAAGATAAAATAGAGAAACACAAATATTGTTCACTTGTATTTTATTATAAAACACAGTTGTTGCATCTCCATTTCATAGATAAATATAATTTATAATCAATACATTTCATAAAATATTAGTGACATAAATTGTTACTACAATTCTCAGTGAAGCTGATTTCGGCAGTTGCCATTATCTGGAAGGTTGACTTTAGTCAAACACACACACACACACACACACACACACACAGTCACAAAGTTTATCATTATTATTGCAAAATATTTAGTCTACTGTTTGATAGTTTTATGCAACCCAGACTTGACATCTCTTAAGCAATATTTCATTTATTTATTTGAGAGGTGATGGGAGAGTGAGAGAGACAGAAGGAGAGAGTGAGAGAGAGAATGCATGCGTGTGTGTATATGGGCATGCTGGGGCCTCCTGCCACTGCAAAAATTAAAAAAAAACCCAAAACAAAACAAAGAAAACTCTAGTGCATGTTCCACTTTGTGCATCTCGCTTTGTATGGCTACTGAGGAATTGAATTTGGGCAATCAGACTTTTCAAGGAAGCACCTTTGACCACTGAGCAATCGCTCCAACTCCAGACTTGTCATCCTTACCTATAATTAATTGTATAGTCATAACTCTGTATAAAGCATTTTAAAGTAGACTAATTTGATATTTAGTGGCATAAAGGAGAACCAATCTTGTTGAATTGACAAAAAAAAAACCAATAGAATAGAATAAAACTCCAAGTCAAACTGGGCATGGTGGTATGTGCCTTGAATCCCAGCACTCAGGAGGCAGAGGGAGGAGGATTGCTGTGAGTTTGAGGCCAGCCTGGGCTACACAGTGAATTCCAGGTCAGCCTGGGCTACAAGGAAACCCTATTCCAAAAACCATATGACAAACGAACGAAACGTAAGTGCTGTGCACTGGGATATACCATGTGTGCACACTGGTTCAGCTATATTTTCATTGGGGACACTGTAAATGTGCATGAGCTGTCCTATCACGAACATAGTTGGTCTTTCTGAGTGCTTGGAATTTGAATGCCTTTCTAAGCTTTGTTTTGGGTGGGGGGAGTTTTTGATTTGGCATTAGCAATTGTTAATAGTGTTAAAATATTTTGACCCTAAGACAGAGGTTTGCCTTAGAACATTGAACTGGAGATGATGAGTTTGCCAGGGGTGTGATATAAAACCAGAAATTAAGAGAATCAAATCCAGAATTTTTGTTCTAAATGTGGGAAGCCGGAGGTGAAGCTTCTTGCTACTTTATTTTCTGCTCAGGACATCGAGGCTTCACAGGCTTCAATTCTTGGTTGCGCATGGCCATAGTCCCCTCCTGTGTCCCTGGGTCCGATTTTCCCTTTGTTATATGAACACCACTTATTTTGGATTAGGGATCACGCTAATGACTTCATTTTATACCAATGACATTGAGTTAGAGAGATGGCTCAGTGGTTAAGACACTTCCCTACAAAGCCTAAGGACCTGGGTTCAGTTCCGCAGTACCGACACGTAGCCAGATGCACAAGGTGGTACGTTTATCTGGAGTTCATTTGAAGACTGGAGGCCGTGGTGCACCTATACTCATTCTCTCTCTATATATATGTCTCTTTCTCTCTTCTCAAATAAATAAAATACATAAATAAAAAAATAAGATAAATAAAAACACTTTTTTAAAAATACATGAACTAATAACCTCATTAAAGAACCTGTTTTCCAAGAAGATCTAATTGTGAAGTAATATAGGTTATTATATAAAATATTAATTAAGGAAATAAGAAAAATTCAGCATGTAACAGGAAGTAAAACTTGGATTTTAATAAATATCTGGACTATTATTTTTGTTATCAGAAGTGCACCTATTCTTTAAAGTTTACATTTATATTTCTACTGCTTGGGATCAAAGGTGGTATTTGTATACATGCAGCATTTCTCTATGACTCAGCTCCATCCCAAACATCATCATCATCATCATCATCATCATCATCATTATTATTATTACAAATCTCCTGCATGTGTAACCTAGAGCCTTGTCTGCTTTACTTCTGAGAGAATTCTCAAGCCCTCAGGTATTCTGAGTTTGAATGCTTTATTGGTGTTTGTGACATCTTAGAGAAATATAAAAAATAATTTCTGTTACAGAATCCTTTTATTATGTCTGCTTTAGGTTAAATACACAGGGTTGAAAACTAATATTGAGAGTTAGATAACATGATATTTTGACAACTTATGGAGAAATTTTGGTGCTACTCGATGTTTTGGAATATTAGATTACCAGAAAGTTCCTGCTGAGTTTACTATGCCTGGTAACATATGCGCCCATTTTCTCACTCCCCTTTGAATTTTATTGAAAGGAAGGAAAGATGCCTTTCTCCCCTTCAGGAAATCTTATCTATTTCTTTCACTAAAATATAATATCCTAGCTTATATAACATGGACTTTACCTTATTATATCATCAATCACATACCTAACTTGGAATTTGAGCTTCAAGAAAATTGTTCATCATTTATATAACATCCTACATATTATGATAAGGAAATTCTTATCTCAAGTAGGGAAGTAATTTTAAAATGTTGTATAATTAGGAGAAAATGCAGTGCAAGAACCCAACAGTTAATAGAATAAAAATTGGATGGCATTTATGACTTACAAAGTCCCTTGAGTGAGCCAGCTGTGTAATTGTCCTGAAATGAGTACAAAGGTTTAGAGAAATTATCACTTCTTGAAGCCATAGTTAAACCAGTGGCAGAGAGAGGATAGATTACTGCAGTGTTACTCCTCATCAATTTAGTCAAGGCCAATGTTTTGGGGACTCCCATGATTGCTCTGTCTATGTTCTTTTAAGTTCATATGTAGAAACAATATTACGTCACGATGCCAGATGGAAGGGTCTTTGGTTGGTGACTAGATCATGAGGGTTGAATCCTTTTGAACAGGATTGATATTCTAAATGAGGCCCACAAACCTGACTTGCCCCTTCTTCCTGGTGTGGTAAAAGCAAGAAGGTACTATGAGAAAGGTCTAGGACTAGATACAAATCTGTCAGTGCCCTGGGCCTAGACCCCTCACACTTCATAAGTGTAAAAAGTTAAATGTTGTCACTTAGGAGACAGTTCACAACAGCTGCTAATCATAGCCCATGTGACCCAGAGAAGTGCCCGCTGTGACTACAGTGACCTCCACCACCTCCTCCTCAAAATAACCCTGCACAAACTAGTAACGGTATTTGGGGACTGTGTAGTTAAGTGTGCAACACAGAGCGTGTGTTCCGTTATCTTTGTACTTGTCAGAAAACATACTTCGGGTTAACCCTTACCAGAATACCTGGCCAGTCAATGGGCAGTCAAAGCACAACAGCACTTAAACCAGCTCTTTTCTCTGCCCGCCATCTGAGGACCTGAGATGCCAGCCAGTGCTCAGGCTCTGGACCATCCACGACTTCTTCCTATCCCATTCCTGTCAGGCAGGGCATAGATTCATTTTAATTATATGTTATTTTGTGCTGGTCTTTGTACCTATTACACGATAGCTTATATTTTCCTCCTTTGATCTTCATTATTCTTTTAATCTATCAATTTTGTGATTATTGTATTATGTGACTTTATTTAAAAAGTCTCTGCTTTCCTCAGTAATTAAGTATTTAATCTTATCTCCCTTTATTTTTTAATCATTTTTACATTGGCCCAAAGAGATTATTTAAAAACATTTTTAAAAACCACTCCACAATGACACACTCAAAAAAGAGGGAACAAACCACCCCCCCAAATGAAGATAAAACCTTCTAAAATTCTATCTATGATGCTATTTTCCTGCCCACTCTCTTCTATCTTACTTGAAATCATGTGCATATTTAAGACTACCCTTAAATTTATCATTAGTAAATTCAAACTCATTTCATCTTTTTTCCCCCCATTTGGTATTTTATGTCTGTCTAAATCCCCAATTCCTTTTTTTTTTTTTTTTTTTTTGAGATAGGGTCTCACTGTAGCCCAGGCTGACCTGAAATTCACTACGTAGTGTCAGGGTGGCCTTGAACTTACAGCTGTCCTCCTACCTCTGCCTCCAGCGTACCGGGATTGAAGTTGTGCGGCATCACAGCAGGCTCTCCATCGATTATTCTACAGGAGCGATCAGTAATAACTGGGAGAAGGACTGGAAGGGTACTGTGAGATAATTGCTTGTGTTCATAGATTAGGCTCTGGCAAATTATGAAACTTGGATCCTGTCGAGTTGCTAAGGGCCAAGATTGCGAAACAAAGAGTCTCTTCACAGAGTGAGCTGGTCCACCTCTAGTACCTTCAACAGGCTATCGACCAAGGGGATGGTCTTTCTAAGTCTTTCTTCCGATGGAAAATTCTGTTTTGTCTGAACTTGGTGCAATTCCTTCCTTCTTATTTGCTTCTATAATGCATGTTTGCTTTCTTTTCATAGATGCTTTTAAATTTCTGATTTTGTTTTTCTTCTATTTCCACCCTTTAGGGAAAGTTTGGTGTCATCCTTGGTGTGACCCTGACTGATCTTTTCTTTCCTAGAGCTGTGGCTGTTTTCAACATACTGATCATGATTAAGGATTAAATAATGAAATCAGTTTACTGGACCGAGAGTTGAACTACTTTAGTGAATCTGAATAGCACAGACTAAGATTCGTGTAGCAAATACAGAGTTGTTTGTGGTGGGTTATGTGTCCAGTGTGCGTGTGTGTGTGATGTGCGTGCGTTTATTCAGCTACTTCCATTCCTTAGCTCTCTACAGTATGTCTAGGGGTTCTACAATCATGGGTCAGATGAAGTATCACACAAACCCAGTCTTCTAAGCATAAATAAATACATATTGCCTCTGATCATTTATATTCTTTATTGCCTTGTCAGTGGTATTTTCAAAATAAACACGTCTTTTCCTATTTGAATTTTGATCTAAATTGACGTCTAGAAAATAAGTCAGGGTATCACTGATGCTAGTGAGATGTGGCCTTTGGCAAAGAAGAGTGCGAAAATGGTCTTTTATCTCAGGACCTGAAATCAAGGTTATCTCAGAAGATGTAAGAGAGTAGCGGAGTATTGGACACAAGACAGGATCTGAGTGGAATATAGGAATAAAATCCAGAAGTGCTGTGTATTCTAGTGCTGATCACAGCAGAAGGGAAATTTTAAGACTTGGGTCTTGTCAGAGGCTCACTGGAGGAATCTGGAAGGCTTGGAGAACACCAGGAAGAGAGATTATTTTATTGTATACCTTTGTGACTTGTCTCCCTCAGTGTCTTTGCTTAGACCATCCATTCCCTAGGGGGTGGTTTTGCATGCATGTTTATATTCACTTAAAGTCCTGGCAGTGTTTAAACATATTGTATGATAGACATTGACTGACCACTTATAGTATCCCTACACTTATGCTTTATAGTTGATTTATTTCCTTACTGGAAGATTCAAATTAGTATCCTAACAATATCAAACAAAATTACTACTTAAAAACTTTTGATAAAGTTTCTCATGAATTAATAGCTTTAGGCCAAGAATGATCATTCATATTCCGTAAATTCATATTCATCTTCCAGAGAATAAAGCTCATTTCTTGGCATGTAGAAAAACTCCACAGCTGTTTGTGGAGTGAATGGTTGAATAGATAGATAAATAAATTCTGTTAGCTTACAAATAATAAGAGGTTCACGTCAGATGATTTTCCCAAAGGAACTGTTTATGTGTCATTGAAAATTTAATAATATCTGTTAGGCGGTTTTTGAGAATTCTGCTGGCATCCTTTAAATCCTTCTTCTTGGCAAAACTTGCTTTAATAGATTTAGTGTGATGGCAAACAAGCCCTATAAGCCATACAAAACACTATAATCATGCAATTTATCATTTCTTTAAAAACGAAAATGCTGTTCCACTGTGCCTATGGCTCCGCCACAAAAATGTGTGAGTGGTCTTCAAGTTCCAGGGAGACTAGGAATAAATGTGCTCTAGGAATTTCTTTGTCCTTGTGACACTTGGTGTTTCCGCGAGAGGCGCGCTGCACTCAGCTTCCCAGGGACTTGTGCTTGGTTCTGTGAACAAACGTATGCTGTAGTGTAGTATAGTCTTAGGTTTAAAAGGTAAAATTCAGGGTACCCACATGTTGTACTGCGAGAAAAAACAAAACAAAACAAAACAACTCACCATGAAATTCATGTAAATTTTTACAAAGAGTAGTCTGAGACACTGATGACGTTTCCAGTTGAACTCATTATCTGTAATATACATCTATGCGGAAAAATTACATTACCCAGACCTTAATAAATTAAACCATACCCCTATGATTAACGAAACTTATGGCAATGTGGGATCTTAAAATACTACACATTAACTAGCAACTTGTCATTTATATAAACAGCACTTAGCTATATCACAGTTCACGAATAATGTGTTGGTTTGTAACCAGAAGAAACATACAACCATTCAAGATGTAACACTGTCATGAGTTTTTAAGGGTGTCTTTTTTTTTTTTAATTTATTTATTTGAGAGAGACAGACACAGAGAGAAAGACAGATAGAGGGAGAGAGAGAGAATGGGCGCACCAGGGCTTCCAGCCTCTGCAAACGAACTCCAGACACGTGCGCCCCCTTGTGCATCTGGCTAACGTGGGACCTGGGGAACCGAGCCTCGAACCGGGGTCCTTAGGCTTCACAGGCAAGCGCTTAACCGCTAAGCCATCTCTCCAGCCCTTTAAGGGTGTCTTTTGTGATCTTCCTTCATCTTTGAGTTCACCCAAATAAAATAAATATTTTTGTACTTTCAATCTCCAGTGATCATCTTTTATCAGAAATCCAGAATTTATTTTTCATGACAAATCCTTTGGGTACTTCTGCAATAAGATATATTCATTACTTTACTCACATATTATAACCCAAATAAGTTATTACTAAAGTAAACTTGGGACATGGGTAGCTGACAGATTCAGGGTCGCTGAGACGAACTTCCAGACCAGGCACAGTTGTGGAGGAAGGGGTTTATTGGAACTTACAGATCCAGGGGAAGTTCCATAATGGCAGAAGAAGGTGGTCTGCTTTCTCCAGTCCCAGCAATGAAAGAGAGAGAGAGAGAGAGAGAGAGAGAGAGAGAGAGAGAGAGAGAGAGAGAGAGAGAGGAGTAGGAGCATGCCACATCACACAGCACACTCCAGGAACTCCTGAGGCACAAATCACTTAGCATATCTTTAGATTGGAATTTCAAATCCACCACCTCACCTTAGGGCTGGACCCTAAAATCCATCCGGTGACACTTCCTCTCTCAAGTGGCTGTGAATCTAATTACTGAAATAGATTTGTTGGGGTCCATTCATCTAACTACCACAACATGAAAGCAGTTTTGTTTTTTCCCCAATGAAATCTCAGCTTCAACATTTAGCTAGCATAGTAGGGAGTATAAAGATATAGCAGGTTTCCTTTGGCCATATTTGAACGAATACCCCCAAAATATGGCATAGTGATGTATAGCCATGACTCCTGCACCTGGAAGGTAAGGTGGGTCAATCTCAAATTCCAGGCTATGCTGGGCTTGCTGGTGAGCTCAAGGTCAACCTGTGCTACTTCGTAAAGCCCTCTCTCTAAAACAAACAAACAAGAAAAAAAAAAAAATCAAATAAATAAATTGAAAGAAAAAGAAATTAAAAATGCACATATTTTATTTTTACTGTGAGAGTCACTGAGCTCTCCTTGTTCTTGATAGCTCAAAACAATGAAAATTTATGCCTAAAGTACAAACAAATAATAAAGTGAATAACATTGAAAACTGTTTTAGTACTTTAAAAATCTGTGTGAACTTAAATATTTTTACTATAAAACTTAGGAGCTTCTGTCACTCAGCCTAACCAGCTTATTACTGGGGCCTTGTACTAACCCAATCATCTTGGAAAACATGTTTGACATTAAACCAAGAGAAATAGTGTTTTACCATCAGATCTAAAGTAAACGATAAGCAGTGGTTAAATATTACTTGAGAGCTAGGCGTGGTGACGCACGCCTTTAATCTCAGCACTCTGGAGGCAGAGGAAGGAAGATCACTGTGAGTTCGAGACCACCCTGAGACTCCATAGTGAATTCCAGTTCAGCCTGGACTAAAGTGAGACCCTACCTCGGAAAAAAAAAAAAAGAAAAGAAAAGAAAAATATTACTTGAAAAGCCATTTTTCATAAATCATGTATGTGGGTGTCTATATATAAATGTGTTTAGTTGTATATATTACTTTTTAAAATATTTTTAATATTTATTTTCATTTATTTATTAGTAGGATAGAGAGGGGGGAAAGGGAGAGAGAGAGGAAAAGAATGGGTTTGCCAGGACCTCTAGCTGCTGTAAACGAACTCCAGATGCATGCAGCACCCTATGCATCTGATGGCTTCTGTGGGACCTGGAGAATTGAACCTGGATCCTTAGGCTTTTCAGTCAAGCATATTAACCACTAAACCATCTCTCTAGCCCAGATATATTACCTTTTACATGTAGTATGGATTTAAAATATACCACGAGAATGCATATAAAATAGCATCTTAAACTATCAAGTCATTTTTTAAAACTCATTAAGTAAATTAAATCTTAATTTAAAAATAATCTTGGTAAGTGCCATTTGATCTTATTATTTACCTTTGATGAGCATGGAAACTTAAGAAAATTTGTCTGTTTTAAATGTTAATAATCAAAGGTTATAGTTAGGGAATGGGGTGTAGAGGAGAGGTTCCCAAAGAAAACGTTTATACTACTTTTCATATTAGGAAAGACCATGCAGTTCTGAAAGTTGTGTGAGTGCTCTGTTTCATATTTATTTCTGTTTCTGCGGTTCCTTTAGTCCTATTATTACTTTTGAATTTCCAGTGCTGAGGATTGACCCCAGATTTTCAGGACTGTTAGGCAAGCACTGTATTTCACCGTAGTGCCTCTTGCATCATGTTTTGTGTTGAATTAAACTCCTTACCAGATTAAATAGACATTGAAATTAAATTTCATATTCAGGAATTAAATATAATTCGACTAAAGAATAAGAAACCATCATCTTAATATCAGTGCTTACTGCTGTTTTATTCTGCTATAGCTTTATGCATTTGCTGGAAGAATTCTCCTTCCTAGCATTTTGTTCATGAAACACAAGGAGAATACACTGTGTGTCCAGTACGTGTCCTCTCTGCCTCCCCTCCCTCACTTCCTGTTTAATTCCAACCATAGCTTCCCATTCTAACTATCTCTGTTGAAGACAGTTTCTTGGTATGATAAATGATGATGATAATATTGCAATTTTTCATTGTTGGATGTTTTAAATGAAGTGATTAAAAAAAATCTAGCATTTGAAAAACAACTAGTCAAACAATTATCATTGATATGATATGACCCTAAATAACTTACTGAAATTTCTTCATCAATTATGGCATATTTTTAATTTCTGATATTGTTTAAGGAAGCTATTGGATAGTGATTTTTAAGAGTGATTGTGGTAATATTTTAATTTACATGTAGTACACTGTGATCTACAGACCCAAAATTTTCGAGTATGTTCTGCATCTGATTTTATGACACTCTAATTCCACTACATTCTTTATTCACACTTTCAGCATCCTACTTGCAAAATTGTTCTTTCCTATATCCATGCGTATTGTTTTGGCATTATGGGACGACTAAAGTCAGCTTCATTCAGGAAGTCCTTCGAAGGGCGCTGACACATGATTACCTTCCCTCTGCGCGTGGTGCATTCCTTCTTCATAGGCTGGCACTGACTTTGCAGCGCTGTCTCTGGCGTCTCAGGCAGACGGTGGTGCTCGGGCCTTGGCTCTTGGTCACGTGCCCACTTTGTTTTGTACGGACCACCCTGAAACTCGAGACAACGCCTAGTGCGGAGGGGAAATTTAGGCAGCACCTGGCTGCTGGTTTACGTAACCTTGGTCACCCACGTGGCAATGAGTTGTCACGTATTTTTAAAATTTCTTCTGAATTGTATAATAGTTTTCACTGGGTTCTTGTTTATCATGGAATCATGGAAACTTGTCATCTTAAAGATTTGCTGAACAGCTAGTTTGGAGGGTATTTTTTTTTTGCATTTGGAAATTTGGGGAAAAAATGATATGTGAAATTTGACACAATTTTAGAAATAAAAATCTCACAAATTTAATTTGAAAAAAGTGGAATATAATTTACTAAATGTTGAATAGTTACAGCAACTACATGTGAATTCATTTATTCAAATTATTGCTACATTTTTAGGCTGTCTCCATGTGAACCATTTCTTATGACAGTGACAGCTTTGTGTATATATTCTCAAGAAGGAAGTCAAAAGAATAACTGAGGGTTGATTGTGCTAGTTTTTTTTTCTTTAAGTTCAAATTTTGATATCATATCAACTAAATTTCACATTTTTCCTTTTTATAAAACTGAAGACAATTGCCTTCAATTACTTTGTTATGGTGTCCATTTTAATTGTCCCAATGTTACACATGAATTAAGTACTGATGTCCTTTGATATTTGTGAGGAGATGTGCTGAAATTTATTATATGAGACATCTACAGGTAGCAGATGTATTTTTTAAAGAAAGTGGAGAATGAGTTGATATTTTACAGGCCTTCTGATATTATTTTTACTGCCAAGTATTTTGGACTAGATTTTCAGGCACATATTATAACTTAAATCAATGTGTTGGCATGTAAAATAATGCAGAGAAAATATCCATATTTAAGAAAATTGTGTCAAAGTCTTGGCTATAATTTAGAATTGGTGATTTTTGTTTTATGGCAGAACTTGTAGTAAAAGTGAAATTTCATTAGGAATTGCCAATATCATAGAAACATAGCCACTTTAACATTGCTTTCCTGTATATAATTAAAAAACACTTTTTAAAAAAATCATAAACCTTGATTTTCAAACAGTGTAATTAACTTTCTTCTCAGAAAAAAATCTGGATCTGAACCGTTTTCCATTTGCCTTTAATTTTCAAAAGAAAGAATGGAATGAAAGTCATTTTATCAATTGCTAGATCAGCAAGCTTTCCTTATATATTAGTACATATAAATCCATATATATAATATATAATGTAATTATATATAAACTTTAATATATATAATTTCTATTATATATATATTTAATGACCAAATTTATTATTTATTTAGTAACCAAAGTTATTTCTGAAATTGAGGTGGTACTATTGCATTACCTCTGTGGGTTTTTTCCTAATACTTTCAGTATTTGGTGATTGTTCAGTATCTACTAAGCAGCTTTGGTTTGAATTCTCAGCAGGCTTGGCTCTGTTCTGGGTTGCACAGCCCAAGCTCAGTGGCTGGTGCCAGGGACCTCGGTTATCCTGCAGGAGCCCTGAGTTAGAACCCAGGAGCGGCTCCATCCTTGTGCGTGGCTGGGGACAGTGGCCAGGGATTTCCCTGGGCTGAGGAACTGGCTTCCTTGGTGCCTTCTGGATGCCTCAGGAGTTCTAGCCGGCCGTCTGCAGGGGCCCCCAGCCCCTTGTCTCCCTCCATGGTGACTCCCCTTGCAGAATGAGCAGTGACCCAATAGGGGCTGCTGCAGGCCTCAGTTCTAAGGAAGCACTCTGGGAGACCTTGCAGTCACAGTCCCCACACGCTGTTACAGGAGCGAGTCAAGGGCAGTGAGAGGAGAGAGTCAGACAGCAGACAGGTGTAAGAGCAAGTACACCCTGCTTTAAAACGTCTGCACCTCCTAGGTCACCCGACCTGGGCCTCGCAGCTCTGCATTTACCACCTCGCTCTATCAGCTTCCTGCAGGATGTGGCTTAGGGCGATGCACCACGCCTTTTGAATACGCCAAAACCCGCTGGTCAGCCTGGCCTCCTCATTTTGTTTCTTACCTCCAGTATTTCATCATAAAATTGTAGGATTTTTTTTTCTTTAAAGGCAAGAATTGGTGCGCCAGAGCCTCCAGCCACCGCAATCAAGCTCTAGATGCGTGCACCGGCTGGGGCCATGTACCGCGTTGCCCACCTGCGACCCGGTGCCCGGGGCTTAAGTGGGGCCTGCACAGTCACAGCGTGGTCCTTAGGCGGTGCAGTCACTAAGCCATCTCCCCAGCCTTGTGGTTTGTTTTTTTTAATGCACACCAAATAAGTCCGCTGCTAGTATTCATTTAATTCCATTGTCTTCTCTCATTTTTAACTGCTATACAAATAGCCTTCTAAAATGCCTTTCTTCTCATTCTTATGACACTTTCTCTGGCATAATTGTTATTTGATAAGTACAGGAAACAAAATATAAGGGTGTAGCAAAGCAAACAGTAGAAAATGGAGAGTAATTACAAACATAGACCATTTTGCTGATTTTTTTTTTTTTTTTTTTTTTTTTACTTCACAACAAATTGAGCAGTTTGAAATTCCCGTCACCTGTGTGTGGAAGTTAGTCCGCAGCGACTGGGTTTTGACTGGGTCCTTGCACATGGGCAGGTGAGCGTGTCCTTCAACTGTTGTGTAAGAATTGAAAGTCCCGTTCCTCAGTGTGATAAGGAGTGGCTCAGCCATCCGGGGCTGGGCACATAGTGCCATTCTGGCTAGGTCTCTCTAGTGAGAAATGGACATGCCTCCTCGACTGCAGTCACCACTGATGCTCCAAGACCCGAGTCCACGTGTCTTTTATTGCTCTATATTTTAGTGGCTTCTCTAGTCCATGTCAGTTTGCTACTTCTCAGTTCTCGTCTTCCATATGTGCCGTATGTGGGTGCTGTCCTCACACCTGAACTTCCGTGTGTGTGAAAGTGAATCAAGCACGATACGTTGTAGCGCCCCCAACTCACTAATTCGCTGCGTGTGTTACTTCATTTACTGGTGGCCTTTTTACCCATTTAATCTTAGGTCTTTATAATATTTCCATCTTTGAACTACAACCTGAGGGTTAATGTCGGGGTTTCTGACAGCTGTGGTTGAGCTCCAGCAACAATCGTCTGACTCCTGATTTGGTCACCAGCTTTAAGGCTCCTGATTTCCCTTCTGTACTTGTCAAGCACACTAGTTCTCCAAAGGACACACAGGCGAGCGTCACAGCGCAGGCCGAAGGGTAGGAAGAGAGGCAAAGGAGAAGGAGCCAGACGAAGAAGAGATTTCAACGAGAGAGTGGCCGACAGCTCCCAAAAGAAGGAAACCATGAGAGCGACTCCTTGTTGGAGCAAGTGAGCAAGACCAGGGAGCACTTTTCTTTTCCTTCTTTTCTTGTCTTTCCTTTTTCTTTTTGATTATTTAGTATTTATTTTTACTTGCTTTCCTGACACTCCATGGTCAGAAGACAACGCAAGGTCAGGTGAACGGACTCTCAGGACTTCCTCGCGTGGCCTCTGTGCAGCGATGTGCTGGGTTTGGTTCACCTCTGCTCAGTCCCTAAGTAGCACGTGGGCGCAGCATCCCGCCAGGTGTTCCAGAGCGCACAGGCAGCGCCGTTCCATGTGTCTAGAGACCATGTTCTTTGTTAAAGCAGTCTTCATCGTGCGATCAAAGTGAGTCTACACGAAGACGTGTGTAGGACCTCTTTGCCTCTGTTTAATTTACCATTTCACAATGCTCAGGGTGATGTTATCCCAAAGATATAAGTACTAGGCAGTTTGACTGGCTGCCCTGCATTTGATTTTTTTTAATACTCTCCTTGCTTTTCAACTTCTCCTCTTGTAACCTGAGAATTTCTATTGATAACAATAACTCAATAAGAGATAAAGCACAAAAATGCCTTTATTTTTAATTTAAATTATTTTTTTCCTTTTGAATTGTGGTAGTTGGTGAAAAGTATTAGAAAGTTAAAAGAATTTCAGTGGTTAAGCCAATAATGTAATAGAGAAAATTCTAGGAATACATTCCTTTCAACAAAGCAGCCGTCATGTGTGGAGTACAGTTTGTCACTGGGTTACTGAAACAAATATTCTCAAGAAAGTTTTCAAAACTTTCCTCTGGAGTTCTGAAGAAAATAGTCTTTGGATAACTTTTGAGTCATGTTTAGAGCTCCAAAATAGAGATGCTAAGCAGAGCTGACTGCATCTATCTGATGTTTGGTTGTCAGCAATATTTGGGACAGGGAAGGCCCAGATTAAAGCTATGTCAATGTTTTGACAAAATTGACTGATTCAAGTCATCAGCCAAATTGTCCACTTACACAAACACTTTGACAGTCTGGTTTGCTTCTAAGTTGTTTCTTTGTTACATTAACTTCTTCTTCTTTTTTCTTTTAAACTTAATTGACTAGTTAAGTCAAAATAATATAATGAGATGAATACAGTGGTTGAAATCTTTTCAAAGTGATTTTTCTTAAATTGCTAGTCCAAGGTTAAAGAAACAAATTGTCTTATAACAAATGTGCAAAAATTACTATAAAACATTCTGGGACTTCTGGGTAAGATGGCTGCATAAGAGTCATGCCAATCCAGCCTAGGGAGAGATTTAAGCTAAGCCACAGCAAAACACATGCTTCATCTGAAAAAATGAAGGTGTGTAGGTTTTGACTGGCCACAGTGGAGAAGCAGGAGAGACTAAGAGCTATCAGAAAGGAGGTGGACCCAGATCAGATCTGCACAGATCCGCGAACCCACCCAGCGTCCAGCTACAGGAGCAGAGATCAAACAAGGGGATTTTCCAACCTCGTCAGATTCCTTGCAAAGTCAAAAAACTTGAAAGGAAGACAGTGGAGATCAGTTAAGGAGCCACTGAAAGAGGTGGGAGCAGCTGAGCAGGTCCAGTACAACTCCAGGCTGCCTGCTCTCTCCCATCCCCCAGCCAACTGCTCCTTGACCCTCCAGAGAAGCATTCAGCCCCTGGTGGGCAGAGCACCCAGCACAGCTGATCAGAAGCCAGATTCACAACACAACATGGAGGGAGGGATCAGGTTGGGCACTCAGCATTGGTGAGATTGGAAGCTACCCCAGAAAGGTAAAGAGGCTGACTGACAAAAAAAAAGCAGGTACACAGGCCTGCACCAAAAGTGCTAATCTCTCTTTCCATGTCAGGACAGATTATGGGTTACATATTGGTTGCCTTTACCATTCTCAATTAAGTTATATTTGGGGGATGAGTATTATTGTTGCCTTTGATGTTTTCAGATTCACAAGGCCTTTGTCTTTTTCTTCTGTCATTAATGGGGGCAGGGTCTGATTGAGACCCAGGCTGACCTGGAACCCATTTCAGGACAGCAATTTCAACCTCCCAGCTGACAGGGTTAAGGGTGTACAGCAACACACACCCTTAGGGATTTTGGCATTATAAGGTTTTCTATTTGTTTCAATCCCCACAGTTGCATACTCTGGGCTGATTTTTATTGAATGTGCATATTGCTCAGTTGAATTTTAGAATTTGCCAGTGAATTGCTCCACCCAACGCAGTACAATACTTGAACGGCAGGCAAATCCAGTGCCTAGGATTACTTCTGGGCTTGGATTGGAGTTCAAGAGCTGCACATGGCACCTTAAACTGCTACTCTGATAGCACATAAAGTTGGATTTCAAAGTCTAAGAGCACCACAGATAATTAGAAAACTGAAGCATCAAATCAAGTCAGGATGCAAAAATTGCCACATTATAATACAAGAAACTCAAAGAATCAAGACAATACAGTTCCACCAAAAGTTATAAATCTATCAGATATGACCCCCAAGGAGACTTGTTTAGATGAAACGCCTGACAAAGATATTTTTGTAAAGATTTTATCTATACTCAAAGAAATTAAAAAAAAAAAGGAATTAAAGAGGAAAACAAACTCCTGAAGGAATTCCAAGAGAACACAGGAAACTAGCTTAATGAAACAAGGAGGTCATTACAAGACATGAGTAAGGAAATAGAAATACTGAAAAAAAAGAACCCATGCAGAAATACTAGCACTGAAAAACACAGTCAGTCAAATAAAACTCTGTGGAAAGTATTACAAGTAGAATGGGTGAAGAAGAGAACAGAATACCTAAACTAGAAGATCACGTGGCATATCTAATACAATCCAACAAACAGAAAGACAAGCTAATAGGAAGTATGAATAGGAATTTCAAGATATCCATGACACTACAAAAAGATCAAACATAAGAATGTAGGGTATAGTAGAAGGAGAAGAATTTCAATCCAGAGGTATAGTAGGCATTTTCAATTAAATCGTAGAAGAAAATTTTCCCCAAACTTGAAAATAAATTCCAAAACAGATTTAGGAAGCTTTTAGAACACCAAACAGAAAAAATCTGGAAAGAAGCTCTCTTTGCCATGATATAATTAAACTGCTAAACATGCAAACCAAAGAAAAAAAATATTGAAAGCATTTATCGAGAACGCATTCTGATAACTGTAATTTTAAAGAACTTTTTTACAGCAACAGTAGATCTTTTAATCCATTTAAGGGGATCAAATCATGAAACTAGATTTAGTTATAGAAGCACATTTATTATTCAACCATGTCTTTATTTCAAAATTTAAATGAGGACAATGTCTTCATCCAGGAACACAGAATCTCTGTATTAGAAAATACTTAATATTTAGACAGCTAGCCAATTTTGAAGTGATAAACAAGTCCATTTTATTTTATTAGGAATAGAAATTCATTGCCTTGCTTTTGTGAGGATAGCCTGCCAAAATGTGCACCCAAACATAAACTTTAAAAATAGTATTACTGCTTACTTCTAATTTTGCTGTCATTTCAAAAACCAAAT
The DNA here is from genome assembly GCF_020740685.1 of Jaculus jaculus. Taxonomy (NCBI): domain Eukaryota; kingdom Metazoa; phylum Chordata; class Mammalia; order Rodentia; family Dipodidae; genus Jaculus; species Jaculus jaculus. The sequence goes on along the minus strand of NC_059112.1, from coordinate 9,222,310 downwards.
GAATATTTTATGTTTCAATAAAATGTTAAAATAGTCACAACTGTAGAATTTCTCCAATCTTTTTATTTCACATCTTTGCTTTCCCTCCCATCTTTTCTTATTACTTTTCTTATTACTTTTATGCGTAAAGTAAAGAAAAGAAACTGCATAATGGGTATTTTATATATATATTCACATTAGCGAGTTAACCACCCATCAATTTATTTTTTTTCATCAAATATGCTTCTCCAGGATGGATCCTCTTATGTAGAAATCCACTTATTCATAAGTTGGTAAACACTTCAGTTAGAATTTCAGCAATACCCTTTGTAAAGTAGACTTGTTGGATTTTTATGACAATTAAACATTTGACTTTCTTCCAATGTGGAGCTAATTATGTGCATAGAACTGGAAATGAAAAATGTTTAACTTGACAAGAAAAAAATTACAGTCATCTGGAGAGAAACTAAGTATATATGTTCAACAGATGTCTAAAATTAAATGACCGGACATGGGTGCGGAGGGGCGCCTCCTTAATCTTAGCACTCACGGTGCTCAGCAAGGAGAAGCATTATGAATTCAAGGGCAGCCTGGGCTTCAGAGAGGGTTTCCAACTGAGCCAGAGCCATAGTGAGACCCTGCTTCAAAACCACAAAATAAAATGAATAAAATAAAATAAAAGTAGAAAACATTTTATTTTTTACAAATGTAGATAAGAGATCTATAGTCTTCCTGTATTAAGAACTTTACCAGAATCTACCCGCATAAATTTGAACAAAATAAATTACAAAAATATAAAAAAGAAAAAAATTAAAATGCACTCAATTTTAAAAATAAAATAATTAATACAAAGGTATTATGCCATTCTATGTCTGCTGAATTGATAAAACTTAAAGAATTTGATTACCTTGAATTTTGAAAAGTGATATACTTACTATTAGTGGCCTGCACACTTTTTAAAACATCAGTTAATACAAACATTTCCAATATGTTTCCATTGATTCCTCAATTTCATTTTTAGAAATATAGCATAATAGTAGGATTGTTATATTTTAGCCAAGGTACACAGATGTGTTTATATACTTCATAACAATACTATGGTACAAATCACTGAGTGTCTTATATCCCCAGAAACAGACGGCAGAAATGTATAGTGTGTGTGTGTGTGTGTGTGTGTGTGTGTGTGTGTGTGTGTGCGTGTCTGTGTGTATTCCCATTGGAATGAAGGAACCAATATCAGGAAATGAGTTCACCAACATGATTTTAAATTGATATGTAAAATAAAAGGAATAAAACAATATATGTATAAGATGCAGTCAAATTTTCCTGAATAAATAAGAACACAACTGTGAATGCACCTCCAATATGTTTTTCTTTGTGTGGGAAATCCTCAAACAAAGTACCTCCTGAAGTGGATTACTTTAAGCGTATTTAAAAGACAAGAATAGTAAAAAAAAATTAGAAAGAAAGATCAAGGAAGTGCTGGGGAGATGGTACAGGGCGACAGGACTTGTTTGCAATGTCTGCCAGCCTGGATTCCATTCCACAGCCACATACATACAAAGCTAGATTCATCTGTAATAGCAGGGGTATGGACACATATGATAATATATGCAAATTAGTACATAAAAATAAAAAAAGGAAAGAAGAAACAGTGAAATTTATGTCAATAGTTTTGTGTAGATGATATTTTTATGTAATTTTTTCTGAGTGTTATTTTTTTTTTTTTCCCTGAAATAGAGTCTAGGTAGGTTTGTATCCTAGGTAGTCCTGAATTTCTGATTCTCCTGTCTCAGCCTTCTGAGTAGATGGTATAAGACACATGTTAACACTATTGCTGCCTTTTACATATGGTTTTTAACATACATTTTGGTAGAAAATATGGAATCTTTTTTCACTTAAGAAATGGAATTTTAGGGGCTGGAGAGATGGCTTAGCGATTCAGCGCTTACCTGTGAAGCCTAAGGACCCCAGTTTGAGGACCCATGTTAGCTAGATGCAACAAGGGGGCAAATGCATCTGGAGTTCATTTGCAGTGGCTGGAGGTCCTGTCATGCCCATTCTTTCTCTTTCTCTCTCTGTCTGTCTTTGCCTCTTTGTCTGTCACTCTTAAATAAATAAATAAATAAAAATAAAATAAAAAGAAATGGAATTTGATAGATTAGTTTTTAAAGAATTGTTACCGTTAGATTGGAAGGGAGGGGTTATAAATTAACTAAAGGGATAATTAATCATTTTTTTCAATATTTTGTTTATGTATTGGCAAGCAGAGGGAGAGAGAGAGATAGAGAGAGCATGGGCCCATCAGAGCCTCCGTCCACTATAAATGAACACCAGTTGCATGCTGCTACTTTGTGCATCTGGCTTATGTGGATACTGGGGAATTGAACCCTGGTCTTTGGGCATTCGAGGTAAGTGTCTTAACCACTTAGCCATCTATTCAGCCCTGAGAATTATTCACTTTTATGTAAAGTAACAAATTGTGTTTGTTTTATCTCTTGCACTATTTCACCCCAAATACTAGAAAAGCACATACATGTCCTACGTATTTAAAGGTAACGATGTCAACGCCTCTCTTCTCCTGTAGCTTTCAGCCGTGCCCCGATTCCCATGGCTGTGGTCCGCAGAGAGCTCTCCTGTGAAAGCTATCCCATAGAGCTCCGCTGTCCCGGGACAGACGTCATTATGATTGAAAGCGCCAACTACGGGAGGACGGATGACAAGATATGCGACTCCGATCCCGCTCAGATGGAGAACATCCGCTGCTATCTGCCAGACGCCTATAAGATTATGTCTCAGAGGTACGACCTTCCAGCCCTGTTCACCCCTCTCTCCCTTCAGGCCGCGTCTGTGTGAAACACTTCGCATGAGCAAGGTCAACTGGTGGCTGTTTTTGGAGAATTAGAAAAAGTTTCTCCGTATGGTTTCTACTCTAAAGAACCAAAATGTTAGTGTTGCAAATTGCCAAGTAACCCTTGGGAAATATCAATGTTTATTAAATTATGCTTCATAGTATCATCCCATAGTATCTCCATAGGTCTTATTTTTATAGAGTTCTATAAGAAGTAGGTTGATTTTGTGAATGATATATTCTTGAAAAACCTTCAAGTCAGAAAGTTCTCCCAAAATTGAAGTCTTTATTTGGAATTATTTTCTAATTATGTAGGAGAAAAGAAGTCAAAGCAAAATATGTAAACTTTAAAACTTTTAACCAAAATACAATTAAAGATTATTGATAAAAGACTAAGTGGCTTCAGAAACAATGGAAGAATATGTTAATTTGTTACATAGTATATTAAAATGAGCACTTTTAGTTATTTAAGTTTTTAACACATTGTAAAATATAAATGAGGTACCATGCAGTATCATTACAAAATGGAAAATATGTTTCAATCTGAAAAGATTGGCCAAAAGGATTCTATTCTACAGAAGGTTTAAACCATAATATTTTTTTTTGATAAATTAAATTGTACATTTCTCAAATACTTGCTATTACAATGCCTTTTCAGAAATCAGTGATCATTTTTGTAAGTCATGTCACTTACTTGTCCCAGAGTGATATTAAATAACTAGGCAATCAAGATTTTATTTAGTGAATTCAGTTCATGATTGAGTAATCTCACTTTTTCATAAGGATGATACTCATAAATTTCTTATAGTTCTGTTAAATAATTCTTAAAATATTTGGGAAGTTATAACATATGTAAAACCAGATGAACTAAAGACTAGGCCAAGTACAATCACACTCAGGATGACCAGTGTTCAATCCAGAGAACCAAATCAACCCACAAAGAATGAAAAAAGAAAGAAAGAAAAAAAAACCTACAAAATCAAATCAAATCAAAGTTCATCTTTGAGTGGCTTAAGAAAGGGTTCCTTGTTTTAACATTTTATCTTCTCTATAGTTAAAATTCTGGTAGGCAATTTTGCATATTATTAATAGACTAATAGTGTTAATGTCTTAGTTGTATAAATCACTTTTACATAAATTATTAATGCAAATTCAAAAATGGCAAGTGTTTGATATACAATCCATCTAATTTCCACTTGAAGGATAAAGAGCACATAGTCATATCATGTGTTTTGCTTTGTTTTTATTTCATTGATTTATTTGTAATGAGAGAGAGAGAGAGAGAGAGAGAGAGAGAGAGAGAGAGAGAGCACGCCAGGGCCTCTAGCCACTGAGAGAGAGAGAGCAGGAGAGAGAGAGAGAGGCACGTGCCAGGGCCTCTAGCCACTGCCAGTGAACTCCAGGTGCATGTGCCTCTTGTGCATCTGGCTTCTGTGGGTCCTGGAGAATCAAACCTGGGTCTGGGGCTTTTGGCTTCACAGGCAAATGCCTTAACTGCTAAGCTATTTCTGCAGTCCTGCTTTGTTGTAAAAAGTCAGTTTATGTTAAAGCTGGTGTTAATGGGACACATGATTTGGAAATTATGGATTTTGTCTAATATAAGTTTGGCTATACTTTATCGTACTCCTGTGTTGTTGTCTTTATAATAATGTCTAAATAATATATTATGTTTGATAGAATTTCAATCATTTACGTCAGTGCAATGTTTTCTCAGTAGATGTTTGTTTATGAGTAGAACAGTAACTTTTAAAAATTCATTTAGGCAATAGAATAGGATCCTGTAGAATCCTTTTTGGGTGATGTTGCGGAGGGTGTGGTTGTTTGTAATTATGTGTTTATTTGAACATAGCAGAAATACTAACTTCATTTGTTTTTGCCTCTCTGAAATTCTCATTGAAATTGTTGTAATGCCATCATTGATATTCTTAAGAGCATTCTAAATAATTGCTTAATCTCATACTTATGGTAAGCATAGTGGAAATGTACTGTCTGAACTTCACTGGATGTGTGCGCATCAATCTACAGGGTTCAGGGCTCGGGATGCTGGCCCGGTCCTTTAGGCTAAGTCTTTTCCAGATTCTTAACTAGGTCTTGTTAGTTGCTTAAATAACTGGGATTGTTTACCTTTGGACTTCTAAGTGTCTTTACACTTTTCCACAATAAATGTTCTTGAGTCTTGGAGAGAAAACAAAAGCAGTTCCTTGCTATCAGATGTTTGAGGTTCTCCGTGTTGCATGACAGTGACCAGTGATGGGTCACGTCAGTGACAACAGGGTAAGCAATGGTACTAACCACCCACTATGGCTTAAGTACATTATGCTAATAACATGCATAGCTTACGCAGATTAACATATTCAGGCTGAAATCAAAATGCAAAGTGACTTGTCCAAAGAGTATTTTAGAAAAATGAGATTTTTTTTTTTTAAGGTATGCTTTTAGAAAGAGACTCTTTCAGGTTGCATGTATTTTTAAGTATGTCTTGTGGGAGGATTATTACAAAGTTCACAATAGTTATTACTGTGTTCTTGCATAAACTTGTTAAAAAGTACAAAACCTTCCTAACTTCCTCCAGCTTAATATATTAGACAGTTATCACAGACAAGAAGTGACATGAATCATTATCATGTGAATGTTTGGGAAAATAGATAAATTAAGTTCGCTATTAACCTTTAACTTAAGGATTAAAAAAAAGAACTGGACTACACACTGTAAGTATACGGGGCTTGCTTCCCCCACCGTCTGCAGCAGGGGATCCCTTCTGCTAGCTGATGACTCAGAGATGCCGCCCTGACCCCATTCTTTTAGCATTTCCCTGACTTGAACCTGAGGATGCCACTCATCTCTGCAGCATGTGCAAGAACGCTACAGCGCACACACATCCATGCGCACATGTATGCACGGACACACACGCACACTCCCAGGCACCGACACACGCGTGTGCACATGCGCACACACACACACATGCACACGCACACGCACATGCACATGCACACACAAGACTGCACCTCCTGTCCTCAAACCCACGCTTGCCGGCGTCTGGGTGCCGCTGCCCAGCCCAGTGCGCACTTCCCACTCCCGACCTTCCTCCTGCTGAAGGATTAGCTCAAGTGCAGTACATTTCTACCCCCTCCTAGAAACGTCTAATATTACACACTGATGTCACATTCTTCCTTATCACACATGAACCTTGCATGAATCTGCATTTTCACACTGTTGGCTTTGTCTAAACTGTAGAATTCTAGAAGGCAGACTTCCTGTTACTTTTAACTAAAGCCAACTTTCACCTGTAAATGAATAAACACATATGCTGTGTGATTTATTCGTACTTACTTTAAAAAATAAAAGAAAAGAAAAACATCTTCTCTATGTTTTTACCCTGGTTTCTGTTTCTTTGTGATTTATATTTGCGTATTTTAGAATTTTTTTAAAAGATGTACATCACATACAGCTTTCGAAACTGGGTAAAAATAATTTTTTAAAAATTGCATAACTTGAAAAGTGTCACATGTGGGATTCAGTCTAGATTTCCTGTTGTCTTCAGCTCTTAACTAGAATATGTCAATTATGAACTCGGTCATCTGTTGAAAGTGCATAACACTAAGCTAGCAACGACAATCCCTGGACTTGATGGAGGAGTAAGTCAGGCGTGGTCCTGCCCACAAAACGATCTTCGATTTCAAAAGCAACCAGCCATGTCATTTGTTCAACATTTTATTTTCGTCTCATTTACATTTGCCAAGGAGATCCAAAGAGGGATTTCTCGCAGGTAGATGCATAAGAGAGTGCATCACTGGGGCGGCCGGGCCATAGCTGTTCCGCTTACACAGAGGCCTCTGAGAGCAGGTCCCTGCAGGAGAGAAGAGTTCCTTCCTTCCGGAGCCCTTCCCGGGCCTTCGCTGTGCCAGCGTCATGATTTATGGGTGATCTGACTGAGTGCCTACCAAGTTCCCTTTGCTGAACCCTCAAGCAAATGAGGGGTACCTGTGATCGACATGGCACTAAGGTGTCGTGGTACTACCAGGCAATCCACTAGGGTAATAAATAAGCGTATTTATTTATGCATTCTGTGTGCCTTAGAGTCCTTGCTCTAAAATGGGCTTCAGTTTTCTGTAAATGGGAAAAAAAATTTGAATATCACTTATAGTGATATCCTTCTGCTTCCATTTTAGCACTTACTATAGCATATATGACATAGGAACCTCGCTTTGCATACAATTGACATATATGTATATGTGTGTGTGTGTATATATATATATATATATATATGTATGTTGCAAAAGCACTTGTGAACAGGCATATATTTGTGTGTGTGTATATATATATGTATATATATGTGTGTGTGTGTGTGTGTGTATAAGCATATATGTTCATGTTTGTATTAATATGTAATTTCTATTTTCACTTCTTTTCATATGTGGGTGTGGCCTCTTGCCACTGCAAACTAACTCAAGATATATGCACCAGTTTTTGTTGTTGTTGTTGTTGTTGTTTTGCATCTAGTTTCACATGGATATTGAGGAATCTAACCCAAGTCGACTGGTCTCGAAATCAAGTACGATTAGTGCCTGTGCCATCTCCTCAGCCCTACGTGGGTAATTTCGTGGATATGTCGCACATATACAGAAATCGGTGCGCAGTAGTTGCATACAGCTCAGTCAAGTTTGCAAGCCGTCCACGTGATTAAATAGCAGATGAGGACGCAGAAAATTCTAAGCACCCGAGGACATCCCCACTTTGTCCACCATTAACCACACCACTCTCCAAGGGAGCCTCTCTTCCCTCTTTTGACAAATTAATTTTGCTCATTTATAAATACAGTGCCTAGTTTAATCTTGTGTGTACTTGGGCCTGGCTTCTCTCAGTCACTGCATTCATTGTCTTACGGTGTTGCTGAAGGTCTCGATGTACCTTATGTCTCAGTCATTTTATGTGGATAATAAGTTTTTAATACATATATCATAGGGAACAGCCTTCCTAGGGAATCAGTTTCAGTATATTGATGTCACTGTAATTAGGTTCTCCAGGCCACTCACTGACCATCTCTACCCGTTACCTCACATGTATCATCATTCAGCTCCTTTCTGTTTATATATTTATCATCAGTGCACAACTTTCAGTGAAAAACTCATTTATTTAAATCAAGATAAATTTAATGAACCTTTTCGTAAGGACACTAAAGGGAACTTTTATCAGAGTTTCCTTGCAGGCACGAACGTGCCACTGGCGTTTGGAATCTCTGCGAATCAAATATGACTTTACATTTAAAACTTGTTTCCTTAGGGGTTTTTAGCAAACGTAAAACTTATTTGCATAAAGCAAGAATATTTTTTTCTAAACATAAGAGATACACGTTTTCATTGGTTTTAGGATATTTAAGAGTAATATTACATTTTTGAAATACTCTAATTCCATAAGGAACATGCAACAAAAAGACAGAGCCCGGGAGATTTGCGTCTCACCTTTGGAGAAGTTATATTTCAGTTTCCATCAGAGCACAGCAGGGTATGTTGCAGCTTCCTAAGAGATTTTTATTGCAGTTGTAAGTCACTGCTGGCGAAGTTAAGGAGTCCTCAGCAACAATAGAACAGGAGACAGAGGCAGGGTTTTGTGAACACACCTAGCAAGTGCCCCACAGAGACTGTACGCCTGCATGCATTTCCCACCCACCTCCTCTCCACGGTGACAGGTCCATTCAACTGAGCATTACATTTCTCTTACAGGCTACAGGCACAGAGCAAGTTCTCATGCGACGGATTATTATTTTTTTTTTCTTTTGATTCCAATACTTTTCAACTATAGATAAAAATAGAGCTTCCAATCTATAATTCATTGTGTTGATATGTGCATTCATGATGATTTTAAAGAAATAAAAAGGAAAGAAGAGATGGTAACTCCAATTGTTAAAGCTTAATATACAGAACATGGGCAAAATGGGACTGTTCTTATCTGGAACGAATTTACTTATGTTTTCCAATATTTTTAGCCAGTTCTGATGAAGAGAACACATTTTGATCAGTCAACCTACTTGCGTTCAAGTATGCTTACTATTAATTTAAATTACATGACATATGTTATACATGTGTAGTACTAACCTATTTTGAAGGACTGTATCAGTCTTTCGCTGATATTTTTCTAAACAAATAAATGTGGGTCAAATGCTATTTATAAGTAGGTATATTATTGTTGCTGTCAGGTTCACAGCTTATGGGAAAAAGGTTTATTTTGGCTTACAGGCTCGAGGGGAATCGCCATGATGGCAGGGGAAAGCAATGGCATGAGCAGAGGGTGGACATCACCCCTGGACAACATAAGGTAGACAATAGGAGCAGGAGTATGTGTCAGGTACTGGCAAGGGGGAGCTGGCTCTAACACCCATAAGCCCGCCCCCAACAATACACTGCCTCCAGGAGGTGTTAATTCCCAAATCAGTTCAGCTTCCATTTTTAAATTTTTTTGGTTTATTTTTATTTATTTATTTGAGCGTGACAGACAGAGAAAGAGGCAGAGAGAGAGAGAGAATGGGTGCGCCAGGGCTTCCAGCCACTGCAGATGAATTCCAGATGTGAACACCCCCTTGTGCTAATGTGGGTCCTGGGGAATCGAGACTCGAACCGGGGTCCTTAGGCTTTACAGGCAATCACTTAACCTCTAAGCCATCTCTCCAGCCCCCAGCTTCCATTTTTTAAGTATTCTATCTTTATTTATATATTTGAGAGAGAAGAGAAGAGGTAGGTAGAGAGAGGAGAGACAGAATAGACTCCACAGGCATCAAGCCACTGAAAACAAACCCCAGACACATGCGCCACCTTGTACATCTGGCTTATGTGTGTTCTGGGGAATTGAACCAGGGTCCTTTGGCTTTGCAGGCAATCACCTTAACTGCTAAGCCATCTCTCTAGCCCTCACTTTCCATTTTAAATAGGATTCCATTGTGCAGTGACAGAATGCAAAAATTGTTCAGTGGCTGTTTCTTGACATTCTTTTCTAAAACTATTTATTTATTTGCAAGGAGGGAAGGAGAGAGAGAAGAAGAGAGAGAAAATATGGATGCGCCATGACCTCTTGCTGCTTCTCACAAATGCCACATGCATATGCCATTTTGTGCATCTGGCTATGCATAGGTACTTGGGAATCAAACCCAACTAGAAGGCTTTGTGAGCAAACACTTTAACCGTTGAGTCATCTCCCCATCCCTGTTTCATGATATTCTGAATTATGCAGAGATGGGTTTCATTTGGTAGAGTTCATGAAAACTGTGGTGCATGTAGCCATTAATTAATGTAATGCCAGGGACCTGAGGAGACGGTTCAGCAATTAAAAGTATTATCTCGGCAAGCGTGAGGTTCTGAGTTCAATTCCCAGCGCCAGCAGAAAGCCTGGATGCTTGTTGCGCATACTTCCTTATGATCCTTGCACTGAGGGGCTGACACAAGACCCTCAGGACGACATGTCCACAGTCTAAAAGCAAAACAAACAATGACCAGCAACTAATTCAAGCTCAGTGAGCAACTCTGCTTCAGGGAAGAAGGCCAAAACAAAAGGAATGAAGACAGCTGATAACTTCCTGTAGCCTTTGAACACATGTGCATGGGGTGTGCATATCTGCCAACATGCATGTGTGCACCACACACGTGCACACACATAAAAACAAATGTGTACTGCACACACACACACACACATGCACGCACACACAAAACAGGACTGAATTAACTAATGTGCCCCCTGACAAATTCTGCAAAAGAAAACTAAAATAAAGTGATTTCTGTAGTGACAGTAGTTATACTAGGTTCATCTTGAAACTGTTCATACTTCAATTTTATATATATATATATATATATATATATATATATATCCAAATATTTCTTCTTTTTAAAAAAAATCACACATAGTTAATTTAACAGTGCAGTTATACTTTAAACCTTCATCATTTTATACAGTCTTTTGGTAACCAAGCCAACTCATATCACTTGAGATACTAAAGTATTTGGAAGAAGTTTCCAAGAAAGAATAACGAAAGTAAACGATTCTGAATGTTAGAAGACATGGGATAATCATAATTATCTCAAAGATCTGCTATGTGTGGATAATCCGGCTCTCTGGTTCTGTAAGCCTGCAGTTTTGGCTCCAGTGCTGGCCTGGATGTTCTGATGTCATCTGTTCAGAGACAGGACTGAGGCTGAGGCTGAGGCTTTGTTTCATGTCATACAAATGTCATTGTCTATGAATCAGACAATGTTATAAGAATTTAGTATGAATATAACTCATTTAATCCCTGTTTCAGTCCTGTGAGCTGTACTGTTATTCCTTCATGGCCCATGGCTGTTTTCACTTCAGCAATGAAAGGATTAAAGGGTGAATGGGTGAGGGATTATCTTCCAAAATACCCAAATACCATGGTAGACATGCAGGATAACACTGGTCATAGAGCTTAAAATTTCACAATGATTACTATAATTTATTGTTTTGTGACTTTTGTTAGAAATATGCATTTTGGGGGGGCTGAAGAGACGGCTTAGAGGTTAAGCTCTTGCCTGTGAAGCCTAAGGACCCCGGTTCGAGGCTCAGTTCCTTAGTACCCATGTAAACCAGGTACACAAGATGGCACATGCATCTGGAGTTCTTTCGCAGTGGCTGGAGGCCCTGATGTGCCCATTCATTCTCTCTCTCTCTCTTTCTTTCCCTATTTCTCTGTCTGTAGCTCTCAAGTAAATAAATGAAAACAAGCGAAATGTTTAAAATGTATTTTTTAAATGAGAAAGACTAAACCAGGAAATAGATATTAACCAGCATCTGCTTCTGAACAAACAAGGACTCATGCCCGCACTGCTAGAAGACGGTCCTCACATTTGTGATGTGCAAGGTGCGCTGTGTATCATACTAACACATGCAGCGTTTACCTTCTGTCTCAGGAGAAGTTTCGAGATGGAAACACTCAGGAACTCTTACAATAAAGCTTTCTTCATTAAAAAAAAACTATCAAAAATCCTTTGTTGATATTTCTAATATTTGAAATTTTAAATGGACAATTATCTATAGGAATGTTTGAGTAAAAATAAATTTATTACTGATAATGGGGGATAATTTTGAGTCTTGGATGACATGAACATAAAGAAAATATCACTTTGTGTGTAAACTTTGGAACTGTGGTTCTATGAGTCAGGAATTACTTGGGATAAGGGCTTTAAAGTATTAATGGGAAGATGTATCACACTGATTCAATGAAATAAATGTAAGAAATAATATTAGATAGTTACTAATGCATTATATTAATGAGACTTTAGGCAATACATTTTCATCAGCCCAACTTTTGCTATTAGTTCTAAAAATAAATTTATAACTCTGTGTCACACGATAATACATAATTGTTTTATTGCAAAATTGATATTTTTTAGTTAGTGTTAAGCTGATTTTTTTTCTCTATAAGCGCTCATATTATTTTGAAATGTTAAATTTAAATTCAAAAATGGCCTTTCTCACAACTTTAATTGGCTCATTGTTTCCTTTCTCTATAAATGTAGTGTGAATGTTTGTTTGTGTATGCATTTGCATGTGTGTACGGCGTGTGCGCACTTACAGGTGTAGAGCAGCACAGTTCACACCAGGCGCAGGCAAGAGGACAGCCTCCAGGCATCCGGTGTCTGCCTTGTGTCCTTTGAGATGGCACCTGTCTTGTTTGCCTCTGGGGAAATCAGGGTTCTCCTGACTCATCTCACATCGCCTTAGGCACATCAGGGACTGCAGACACGTGGGCATCTGCTTCTGGCTGTAAGGAGTTCTGGGGACCCAAACGCCAGCTGTCAGGTTTCACAGCAAGAGGTTTGAACCAGTGAGTCATCTCCCCAGCCCCCACTGTTTCTTTATTAAGAATGTTTTTGGGGTTGGAGAAGTGATTCAGTAGTCAACAGCAGTTCCCGTGCAAGCATGGGGAGTGCGGAGGCCTGAGCGGCTGCTTGAGTGTACACCCGGAACCCCGCAAACAGCTCGGCCTGGCCATGCCCAGTGCCTACAGAGGGAAACCTGAGAATTGCCAAGGCTCGTGAATTAAAAAAAAAAAAAGGCAAGCTCTGGGATCATTAGAGACTAAGGGTCAAGTAAGAACAGGTGAAACAAAAGGAAATTGGGTTAATTGATACTATTTCTGTTAAGTTAGATATTTACATTATCACTGTAGATCACTTATATATTACATGTATAGCGTGTTTACTTGTCATTAGAAATATGTAAGAGTAAAAGCAAAGTGTGTTTTTTAACCCATATGTGCTGTGTGAGTATATAAATATGTATGTGTTTGTGTTTTGGCTCAAAAAAACTTGAGGTCTTTCCAAAAATGTCTGTACTCCTAATTACTAGTACTATCGATCTCTGAAAATAAACATTTGGAGCTATTTCTTGGACCTCTCAGTGTTATCTAGGAAGTAATGCTTGGCAGAGAATGTAAGTCAACAGGAATATTGCAATACAGAAGACCAAAAATCTTAACACATAATAAAACACTAGGAAAAGATAGCTGTTACATATAAAAAAGTGAGAACACATTTTTGTTGGTTCAGAGGAAAGTAAGTAGCAATTTAACTGAAGAAATGTTTTCATCTAAGTAAAGATTTTGTTGATTATGTAGGACCTCTTTGATCCTAGGCTCTAAATTGATCTCTTAAACAACTTAATATATTTTTATATTGCATATTAATATACTCCTAGAGAATTTTAGAAATATGAATTTATTTAGCAAATGTGATTGTCCTATTGTTATATGAAAGATTAATGATTGTGGCTTACCAATTTGAGCATATATTAAAAGTAATGTTAATTATTATCTCTTGATTTACTGACTGTGAGGCTACTATTTGTTTTTTGATAATAGTACTTCAGTTTAGAATTATACTCATGAAGTTGAGTAAAGCCTAAGTGGGTGCCATGCCTTTGGGAGTCACTGTTAGATATGATTCACGTGTTTCTGAGAAATATTATAACTTCCTAATTGTAAATTTATTTAGATACTCATTTTGATTTTCTTTCTCTTCTCAAAAGTCCAAGCATCTATATGTGTAACATTATGCAGTGTAAAATTGCCTGTGACCAGTTTCATCCATTTTAACTTCCTCTCTGTACAGAACCTGGAAGTGCGTAATCTAAAACAACCTCTCTTTGCATAAGGTAGACAGGATTCTGAATTACTTTTCCTGTTTGATAGAGGAAAACAGTCCTTTAAATTATTTCATGGTCAACTATTTCTTTCAATATGCATCCCCTGTTGTAGAATTAAAAATACTATTACAAGTAACACTGTGCTGTGTAATTTGTTAATGATGCTAAGGAAGTGGAGTGGTGAAGGTCTTAGCGATGCTGGGGCAGAATATGGGCTTCCTCCACTGTGACAAGCAATTCTGTCCCAATGTAATTTGTCAAGCAGAATGACAAGATTATTTTAACACACACACACACGCGCACATGTATGTATATATTTGCATATGTGTATGTTCTGTAATAGTGTATGATTTTATAGTTATGTAGCTGATATATATTTCAGCGACAAGTGACAAATGGATATTTCTACATGAATTTTACTTCATGGTTCCTTTTTGTCATTATGCTTGTGTGTGTGTGTGTGTGTGTGTGTGTGTGTGTGTGTGTGTGTGTGTAACATCTTGAAGGGACATTTTGTTTTGCTCATTGAAGTAAACATTATCCTTAGGGCACCAGTTGGTAAAGAACATACTTTTGGACTGTTGCCATGTATGTGTTCATAATCATACACTTATAAATGGGAGCATGATCTATTCAAGTTCATAGAGTATTCTTTATATTGTATGATTCTTAGATAACATTAATGAAATTTTATTTAACTAATGATTCTTGATTTTAGTAAATATATTTAAAAGCATATGAACATATTTTCATATTTATTAATAGATTTTGCTGATGGCATTGAATTTGGAACCATATAAATGGTAGGGGATCCCTCTACTATTGGCCTATATTCCTGCCTGTGTTATTTTATTATTATGTTTGTAAACCACACTGGTCTCAAACTTCAGGCAATCTTAAGATTGGCGAGATAAAACTAGTCAGCAGGTTTATTGCAATGCAAGGAAGAAAATACTCTTCAGAATACAAGATCATACCACCACACCTGGTATAGATATACATTTTGGTATTTTCAGAATGGCAAAGTAGACATAATTATTTTGCTTTACTGATTATAGAAATTTTTCTTATAGAGGAAAATAATGAAAGAAGAGTAATTATAATTCCATACTATTATTCCAAATTTGAATATATTTCTTAAGTATTTTGTTTTGAAAGAAAAAATGTAAACAAAGTGTATTTTTATCTGTTTTCAAAATTTAAAAATGTGTAGTTTTAACTTTGTTTCCTGAGTATCAGGAAAATGAATTAGAAGTATACTATAAGTGGCTATATAGAGATTACATTAAAAGGTCTCTTAGAGCTCAAACATTATCTTAGTTTCAGGAGGATATTTGGAAAACCCCACCCAGTCTTCAGATATTCATGCTCCCTAGGCTCTGAACACATAGGTGCTTTGAAGTCTTCGTAACAGGGTAGTTAGAAATCTAAGCACCGTGTTCTGGAACACTCCATCTCTCTGAGCAATGTAGCAATGAAACACTGCTCTGCAAAACTCATGAAAAGGTAAGAAATGTTTGTGTTTGCTAAAGTGACTTGTGACGACTAAGATATTTAGCTTTTCATGACAATCCATGGCTGAAGCAGAGCTGTCACCTGGACTTTGATAATACTGTTTTGTCTGCGTAGTTCAGCACAGAAGAGGGAAGGACCCCTACTGCAAGGGGCGGTATCTCCATCATCATCATCATTTCTTCATCTCCTCAGTATTCGGAAAATATAATGAACACACACTGATAAGTTGTTATCTTGTTCTTTTTGGAAATGAGGAAATCCCTAAAGCACATGAAGCTTAACTTCCAACATCAGGAAGGTTTTCCTTTGGGAAACTTTTCTGAAATTCTCCTCTCTCTAGGCTGACTTTTGTACTACGCGCTGTTTCTCTCTGCTTCTGACTGATCTCCTTTCTTTATAATCACAGATTACAATGCAATCACTTTCTTAGTCTAGAACTATCATCTTGCTGAATTTCTCTCTCTCACTCACTCTCTCTATTACTCTTCTCTTGCATTAGTGGCCATGAGCACCAAGGAGAAGGGCCCTGTGCCTGCTTTATAAGTACCATTTAACTGAGCTGCATCCCTAGGATTTACTCTTGCTGGATTCCAATTTTCAATGCTTGTTTCATAAATGTAGTCAAAATGTATGTGAACAATTCCCAAAAATGATCCTTTCAGTTTCCCTTCAAGTTGCAAACAGAAACCCCTTGCTTTGCTTATTTTAAAAATCCTGCCAAAATGGTCCTTTTCAATTTTATTCTACCAATATTTGAAAACTGTGCAATGTGGCTTCATTTATAATATCCATAAAACATTACATAACATGTATTTATTTTTTCACTTTATTAAACATTTTAAAAATATGAATAATCACTCTTTCAGTGGAGTCAAGCTATTAATTTCCTGTGTAGAGTACAATGGAACCATAATGTGGAGGACAATGTTTGTACATATTTAATACTAAGATCATGTAACCCAAGCAACCAACACTAGAAGTGCATTTCCACTTTCTCTACACTTTTGTCTGCCAAGATGACTTTACAAAACCATCTATTTATGTGCAAAGATGCATAAACATTTATAAATTGTTGTTTTCCCTCCTTCTTTTTGCCAGTGGCAAACAAGACAGGACTTTCAGTATTCCACTATGGTCAGTCCCTTGCAGAATGCAGAAGAATTATTTTTAAAACTTTTAAAAAGTGCATGGAGAAATAGAAATGAATCTGCTTCTTTCTTACATGAATGGAAATGTTGATTCTATACTGTATAAACACACATACTCCTGATTTCTAAGATCCTCATGTCTTCAAATTTTGTGAATGCTTAGAATAAACAAGCCATGTACAGAAATTTTTTTCTTTCATGATGATCAAGCCTAAGTTATTACATTATATATCTGATAAAAATTTTCAGTTTAAAGTGATGTAAACATCTACTTAAAAAGACATAAAAGTTGGGGCTGGAGAGATTGCTTAGTGGTTAAGGCTCCATCCCTCAGCACCCACGTAAGCCAGATGCTCAAGAGGACACATACATCTGGACTTCATTTGTAGTGGCTAGAGGCCCTGGCATGCTCATCCTCTCTTCCTCTTTCTCTCTATCTGCCTCTTTCTCTGTTTTTCACTCTCAAATAAACAAAAATAAATTTAAAAAAAAAAAATCAAAGTTGAATAAGGACTGGCTGGAAAGAAGGTTTTCAGTGAAAGGGAGATAGGAAAAAGTATATTGGGAGGAGATTATGACCAAGATCCCTCTACACACAATATGTTTCTAGGATATATATCTATATCTAATCTATATCTATCTAAATGTATATATATGAAAGTTTAAAAGATCAAAAGTCCCTCTCTCCCAATGACTGACTTCTGCTCTCACAGTGTGTAACCCACCACAGCAGCAACCCCAGAGTTGGGCCCTCAGTGGATCAGGGACAGGGAGGAGGGAAATGATGATGCCAACACATGATGTGTCTATAGAAAGCATATTCTTAATAAAAAAAAAATGCAATGTTTAAAATGGAAAACAAAAAGACAGGTTGATAGATCTGAATTTTTTTTAGATTTCTTGATGTGAGCATCAGGGCGTGGTGGCACACACCTTTAATCGAGCACTCAGGAAGCAGAGGAAGGAGGATCACTATAAGTCTGAGGCCACCCTGAAACTACATAATGAATTCCAGGTCAGCCTGGACTAGAGTAAGATTGTACCTCAAAAAAGAGGCAAAATATAAGATATATATAATTTTAAACTATTTTTTCTATATTTTCACTTTTGCAAATTAATAAACAGAAAAAAAAATCCTCAGTGTAAAAATGGGCAAAAATACAGGTTTCTACTCCTTATTACCAAAATACAAACCACACAATATATATTTCTCTAAAACAAGGTTAGCAGCAGACCCATCTTTAACAATGTCATCTATTTTAATGCTATAGATGTCTGGCTATAAAAAGAACTATACATACTTACATCCTTCCAGTGAAAATAAAGCTATCAGTAGGAAAGTTAAAAAAAAAAAAAAAAACCTCAAAATAAGTAAACTAATGGAAATTCATCCCTGTGACATTGCAAGGGTTATGTGGTCAGCTGCATTTAAAAAACTCAGCAGGCTAAATTGCAGAATATAAAGTTTTAAATCCCAAGAGAAGGGGTTAAAATATATGCAAAGTTTGCTTCTGGTGAAAAGTGATAACATTTACTTCTGTGAAGAAATGCCTCCTCATCCACTGAGCTGAGAGTTCAGAAAACGTCAGCATTCGTTCCCATGTAACACTGATAATTTTCTACTCAGATGGTCACTTCCTAGGTTAAAAGACCACAAAAGTAAATGGGATTAAAATATTCCTTTGTTCAATCCCGGGCTCAGTCAGGTGGATGCCAGAATTATTTTAGTAATTTTGGGGATTAAAAATTCATGTTCTTTCAACAGTGTCAGAAAGAAACAATGGGCAATGAATAATAACCTTATTCAAAACAACCAAAGCAAAATCTCCCACTTCGAACATTCCCCCAATTTTCTTGTTATTGACATCTCAAACGCAATTCAGTACCTCCAGCCTCCCCAGTCTCAGAAATTCAGAATTTCAGAATCTGTGATGGCCCTGTAAAAGTCTATGCCCAAAACCAAACTAAATGAATCAAAAGAGACAAACAACATTCCCCACGTAGTAATCCTGTGATTTTGAAAGAAAACAATAACAGTTTGGTTTTTCAGTATTGACCTTGAAACGCTTAGGGAATGGGTTTATCTATGATGAGATGGGAAATCCAGCTGTAAAATAAAAGACATTTAGCCTGTTTATTTTCCAGTTTTAGTCTTGTCACCAGTTTTCATCTAGTACTTTCATTAATTTCTTTTCTGTTATCACTAGTCTGTGAAGATACTTTTAAGCCCTGGGTAGGCTCTCCCCTTCCAACCCGAGACCTGGTGGCCTCCTTGAGGGCAGTGCCTGCCCTATCTTCCAGGTAGCCAAAGTGAAGGTAATTAAACCAGCCCAATAAAAGAAACACAACTTTAAATCAAATCAATGGTACTTCTGCTGTGAAATATAATGTGCAAACGTGGTAGGAAGAGAAATGTCATCAGTACTTCCTCTTGGAATGAACAAGTAAGGAAGTAAATGTTGACATTGATCAGTATCTGGGCTGGAGAGATGACTTAGAGTTTAAGATGCTTGTCTGCAAAGCCTAATGACCCAAGTTCAATTCCCCAGTACCATGATGCCAGAAGCACAAGATTATATATGCATCTGGAGTTCATTTGCAGTGGCCTGGTGCACCCATTCATATTCTCTCTCTCTCTCTCTCTCTCTCTCTCCTTGGCAATAAATAAAATATTGTATGAGATTGAACATCTTGGTTACAAACAGTCATGAAACAGAATGCAATCTCACATGCTCCTTTGTTCCCGCGATGGTTTATGTTGATGGTCAACTTGTCAGGACCTAGAATCACCTGTGAAGGATTACCTAGATTAGGTTAGCCTCTGGGCTAGACTGTGCTTAGCTTGATCAGGTTAATTGAGGTAGGAAGACTGACCTCAATGGTGGATTGAACTGTAAACTGTATTAAAAAGAGAGAGTTGACTGTTCTCAAGGGCTCATCACTCCCTTCTTCCTCAGTGTACTGGATGTGACCAACTGCTACCAGGGAATGTAAGCTGAAATAAACCTTTCCTTTAAACTGACGTCAGGCATTTTGTCCCAGCAAAGGGAAGTTGACTAATGGACTTACTTCCCTTCCCTTCCCTTATGTCAAAGTAGCGTCAACCACATAGTAAAGCAATAGTGCACATCCTACTACAAACCGATTCCTGAAATGTTCAGAGGATTGCACCTTCTTTTAACATTTACCTGAATAAGCTCTTTGTTAGATACTGAGTAGTGTGTGATTCATTTGTACTAGGCAAAAAAAGAGAAAGTTTCCATCAATAACTAAGTAACCAAATACTTCAAATTATTTTCCAATTCAGTCTGAATAAAAGATACATTATTATATTTTAAGAGGACAAAGAACAGGACAAGGGAAAGTTACAGGAAGGGGTAATGATCAAAATACATTATATACTTGTATGAAGATAGTGAATAAAAAGATTAAAGTAAATATTGAAAGGTTTTTATAAACATGTGTTATTATTATGTAAAATTGTTGACATTTGATTATAGGAAAATAAACTCCATTGCAATAAAATGGAAATCAGAAGGGGACTGTAGTTTTCTAGAAACCTTTAAACTTCTCTTATGACTTTTATTTCCTTGGGAATCGCAAGAGAATTTTTCATGGAATTTACACCTTCAAAATTAAAACATTTTTTTTTCCTTCTTGTGCATTTACACTGAAAAGGCAAGATATTCAAGTTTGTTCTCTAGCAGATCATTTGTCATTTCAATGACATTAAAAACAAACTAAAAACCCACAAATGTCTTCTGTATTTCTTAGGAGCATCTGATAGCTCTATGTATTTTAGTCTGAATAAATAGGAGAATAAATAAACTTATGTATTAATCTTGAGACTATATAAACATTGTGGTGTGTAAACAGCTCCAGTTAGGGTAGAGATGTGACTCAATTATGAATAGTTCAAGATCATTGAATTTGAGTAAACTACAAGGAAATTCAGTAGGATGTTTAATTTTGTGGTGGTTACAAGTTTGCTTTGATGGAAAAAAAACAGGGCAAGTGCTAGTTTTTGAAATATTCAGAGCCTGTGCAGCATTTTTGGGTCGTGGTAGACTTTTACTAAAAGCTAGCGTATGTGAAGTCAGTTTTGAAAGCTGGTATTAAACATATCCCGTCCTGATTGGATGGGCCTACTCAAAATAACTATAGAGATGAGCTGTTACCAGACATTCCTCTACACAAACACTGATCGGCCAGTCACCTTAATGTGACGGAAATAGTCCCTAACCACAGGCGGCCTCACGAGGAGCGTTCTAAGTGCATTGTAAAGAGCATCCTAGCTGCGGAGAGTGAAAGCTCAGGTCCTGTGCGGTGGCACTTTTCATGAAGCATGAGTTGGGCTGAGAAAAATCCTCGCAAGCTTGCCGTCCTCGCTAAGTACTGAAGCCCCAGCAAGAAAGGGACGAAAGGGCATTCTGGATTAAAGGTTGAGCGTGGCTGAGGGAGATGTATAGGGTTACATGGATATGAAGAGAGCTAATGTGATTTGATGTCTAACTTTAAATTTGCGAAATGTTAGATGAGGTGTATCCAGGTTAAGTCACAGCTCATCTGTCATGCTAAGAATGTTCGGTTTTAGACTGACTGTGAGCTTGCCAAGACTACCAAAACAAAGTGCCGTAGAGCGTGTGGTTTACGAATTGACAGTGTTCCTTGTGAGACCAGCCTTGAAGTTCCAGGTCAGCTTGGGCTAGTGAGACACTACCTTGAAAAACAAAACAAAACAAAATAAACAACATAAAATTACAGTGTTCCCTCCACCTGACGGTACAGAAAGTTAGAATGTCAAATTCAAGGTGTTGGTAGCATGGATTTCTTTGGAGACCTCGCTCGTTGGTGTCCGGGTCCCTGCTGGGTCCTCCTCTAACTGCTCCCTTGTCTGCATGTCCCTTGTCTCTCATTTTTTCCACAATAATGCGGCATGTTACATAAAAGCTCACCCCTTATGACTTTATTCAGTCTTACTTTCCTCTTTCAAAGTTCTGTGTCCACATGCAGTTACTTGAAGGTTTTGCCTTCCCTGTGTGGATTTAGCGGAGCAGTGTTCTTCTTAGCACTCTGGTCGTGGATAGATGCTTTTCACTGAAGCTATGTCCAAGCACCGTTACTGTTTTGGTTGAGTCTCTTCAGGCCCTCGATGTGCCTTGTGGTCCACCAGGATGGTAACTCAAACAGGATAGGTGCAAAGCCTGACTGACACAGCGATCAACTTTTCCAATGATTAAGATAGCTTGCATAAAACATGGCTCCCATTAACACTCTTCCCATTAGCTTACCATAAATTTTCAAGATGATTCCAAATATGTATGCAAAGAGATAGAAACACTTCTAAGTAAATAAAGATGGCTTATTAAAAATTGAGGGAAACAAAATGAAATTATAAAGCACTCAAACCAAAACTGATGCAAATATTAGAGATGCAAATGGAAATGTGATTTTTCCAACATTAATTCTGTACTGCTTGTCTATTGGTGAATAAAACCAAACCTCCACAAGTGATGGAAATAGAAATAGGAGTTTTCCAACATTCATTCTCTGCTGCTTGTCGATTGGTGAATAAAAACAAACCTCCACAATTTTAAGGGGAGTGATAAGAGCTGTGTCAAGTGTCAAGTTGAAGGGGAAGACTCACTAGTCTTAACGTTAAAAAAAAAATTAAGCCTTCCTCCTAACCTTAGGATTCTGTTAAGGTGCAAGGCAGTGTCTATTTGTTTGTGTTTGTGAGGATGTATTTTCATCCAATGTGAGGTTTGCACTGTATAGAGGAAGTCACACCAGGGATAAGGCAGGGAAATTATGGCCAACAATACACTTATTACTCAGCCTGTTTGCCAATTTTTCATGGAGAATATATATTTGAGTTCCCAGTTATTTAATGTTGATATTAATTAAAATATACCTATCAATAATCCCAGAAGTATGTACTCTCCTGTTATCCTTGCTTTCTGCAATAATGAATTCTCTCTCTGCTGACATGTGCAAATACATAATTAATTGCCAAGGTACAATGTGCTGTATTTACTGTTTTGGACTACATCCTAGAAACTGTTTTAAAACATTTATTAGGTTGCATAAGTCATTTATGAGTAAGAATGTGCCTGATTAATGTTTATGGCTATTAATATTTAATACCTCAATGCTTAAAATTAAAGAAATAAACATATGCCGTGTGGAAAACATCCATATATCTGAAATTCACTTTAAGATCACTTCAAACTTTCTGTCATGTTATTTAGTTCAGTTGATTTGAATACTTTACAGTTCTTCTTCCTTTAATAAGAGGACCCTTCCCAAATATAGTGAAATGAAATACATTAATGATAATTAGATAATAATGATAATATGTAACATGAAACATAGTGTATATTTTTTCTAATTATGTATAACTAGATCTAATGTGAAAGTTAAATTAGCTGGTGTTAATAATTATTTCAAGATGATGGGAGTCTATCCAGAAAAGCGTACACAACTGGGGTATTAGTATGAACTATGAACTACAAGATTAATTATATGCTTGTGTGAACTTAATACTAAAGAAAAAGAAGAAATAATGCACTCTCTATAAGGTGACCTGTTTTATTTTTATTGCAATGGTGTTTACTTATGGTTTTAACACTTACATTTTTTTTAAATCTCTGAGTACCTTTCTTTGAGCACTGTTACACATTCCTATAACCCATTTGAACAATGCATTGTTTTCTCATTTCCAGTGTGAACTGTTTCCAAACACTGTCCAGGCTATATCAGCAAACTACTGCAAGTGTGCAATTTCACACTGAGACATGACATGTCACTTTGCCATATTAGGAACACTTTTTTTTTTTTTTTTTAAATTTTGGTTTTTGAGATAGGGTCTCACTCTAGCCTAAGCTAGACTCAAACTCATGATGATCCTTTTACCTCATGCTCATGAGTGTTGAGAATAAAGGAGCGTGCCACTACTCCTAACCCCAAGAATGCTCACAAAGGCTGTGATATGCAGTGGATACTATTTCAAACCTGCGACCATACAGCTAAATGTTTGAGACACGTGGCATGCAGTAGATTAAAGCAGTACCCCTGGTTTAAGTATTTGTTGAAGACAATTCCTTAATAAGTAATTTCACAAAGATTAGTTTGTGACCATGAAGTAGTTTGAGGATCTCACATTCCTTGATTTTGAGGTAAGACCATAGACTCATTATTCAAGCATTAAGTTAATTCTCCTGATATATTATCTGCTTGTCAGTTGAAGGATGAAAGGAAAGTGGCTGTTCCTATAGGGAACAGAACATTACATTAGTGCATCGAAAGAAAAGCTAGCTCATTTCTCTTACATTAGAATTCATTTCCTGTAAGTCAAACACTAAATACTAAATTGGTAATGAGGTGAAACAATTTGCATATTATTGAAATTAGCAATTTGATTGAAAAGTGGAAACTGCTTATCAAAATCATTTTAATACTCTTTTTTTAAATTTATTTATTTATTTATTTGAGGGCAACAGACACAGAGAGAAAGACAGATAGAGGGAGAGAGAGAGAATGGGCACGCCAGGGCTTCCAGCCTCTGCAAACGAACTCCAGACGCGTGCGCCCCCTTGTGCATCTGGTTAACGTGGGACCTGGGGAACCGAGCCTCGAACCGGGGTCCTTAGGCTTCACAGGCAAGTGCTTAGCCACTAAGCCATCTCTCCAGCCCCATTTTAATACTCTTAAAGCATAGAGACAATATCATATTTTATTTCTCCTAAAATATTATGTCAAAATATATGTCCTGTATTTTGTAAAAATAACACATGATGAATTTGTGTTTGCAAATGAGTATGACTAATGAGGAATCATTAATGTTACCAATATGAAAACTGCTAGGTTATTTATTTTTATGAATGGGAAGTCTGAAATGTTCTTCACTAACTAATTTGAAGGTAATATTTGCATTCCC
This sequence comes from Jaculus jaculus, assembly GCF_020740685.1. Classification (NCBI taxonomy): domain Eukaryota; kingdom Metazoa; phylum Chordata; class Mammalia; order Rodentia; family Dipodidae; genus Jaculus; species Jaculus jaculus. The sequence goes on along the minus strand of NC_059112.1, from coordinate 9,197,733 downwards.
ACATTGCCCTTTAGTGTGTCTATCCCAACAAGCACAATGGGAACCCACCGTCTACATAAGCAGGACATGGGGAACAGAATGGCTAGTACGTGTAAGTACTAGTACTTTGCATGTGCACAGTTCTTTAGTAATCTTACCTTAATGAGGGACATATTGATGAGTGATTTGGAGTAACTAATCAAGAAAGGGTCAGGAAGGATCTTAGGTCTGAAAAACAAACAAGCATAGCATGTATGTTACCATGGCCTTGCAGGCATAGTATGAGGGGAACCCTTTCAACTCCTGTAATCTATTCCAGTGTCCCCCAAGCTCTGCATATGTTCTTGTATTGTCTAGTCTTTATTATTGAATATTTATTGCTCAACATCATGGGTTTCATTAGGACAGTTTCCCATTTGTTTGTAAGTGTTTTGATAATATTTACCCTCCTTTTTACCTCTTCTAAAAATTGAATTCAGAGAAGTTTTGATACAACCTTGCAGAAGAAAACAATTTTTATTTCTCTTCTGTATTTCTCATGGTGTGATTTTTATACTATAAGTAATGATTACCTTTTATACTTGACAAGATGTATTTAAGACCTAGGTTTGAACTTCTGTGTTACAGAAATTTCCAATGGTATATTCTAAGGATTGCGTGCACTTAAGCATTTATTGAAATGAATCTTGCTCCATGTACCAATGATAGATTCAATTATAATAGTAGTGGTATTACATTATGCTGGATAAAATATAATCTCTGAGATGTGCAGGAGGGAGTGTACCACCTTTAAAAACGAATGATGTCAGGGCAGTATGCAACTTGATACAGTTGGGGCAGGAAGGAGAGAGTAGTGCATGATTATTACTCTATGTGGTTCATAAAAATCCTCTGAATAGATCCATATAAAATATGTTTGAAAAGATATTTGATGAATAATGAATTTATTTCTGCCTCTGTTTTATAAAATTGGAATATGTATATAGTTTACAATAGAAATTGGAAAGGGATCCATTTTCTAGAGCTCGTGAAAATATTGCCAAGTACAAACATTCTGCTGATCCTATTGAGAGTCACCAGTCAGCTCAGAAGTAAGAATTATCTCTCCTGGAAGAATCCAAGCCTGGCTGGCCAGCACTCAACACAGTACTCTCGCTAATAGCATTAGGCATGCTTGCACTGAGAATCATCTCAAACAAAATTGAATTTATCCCAAGTGGCAAACTTCAGAGGTATCCTTTTTACCAAACTTTGTATTGTGCAATTCAGAGAACAATTGATCTTATGAAGTACTTGACAATGTCTGCCACGAGGCTGCTAATGTGTACAATCTCTGCTACTCCTATGTGCAGTTTATTCTTGCCACAAAGGCTTTTGCTGCAGGATTTAAGTAGTCAGTTGGGACCCTTATGACTGAAATCTTAAGAGCAAGCCCCTATAATTTATTTTATTTTTTCCCTGCTTTTTTCATTTTTTTATTACTAGACATGGACATATTTTGTATGCAAACATCACATGTTGCTGCCATCTTTCCCTTCTACCTGCCCCTTTTCTGAAGAGGCCTAACCCTTGGTGATTGTGGGTCAAGCATTATAAGGGCAGCAATCAGTTATGGGGGAGTGGCAATATCTCTGTGCAAAATGTCCCAACTTGTGGCTCTAACAATCTTTTTGTCCCTTCTTCTGCAAATTCCCCAAGCCATGCTGGGAGCATCTTAAGTCTACTTCAGTGGTGGGCACTTAGGACCATCTAGATGTCTGGGTTGACAGGGCTGAGTGTCCTCCCTCTCTTTCTCCATCACCCTTGTGCCGATAGCAGCTTAACTGACAGCACAGCCGTCTTGCTCACTTCCCCAGTTCCCCTGTGCTTTCACCTGGGGCCGGGGCAGAGCGTGCTGGGTTGTTTATCTCCTCAGGTCTGGTTCCTATCTGAAAAAGTGAAGCAGATTGTCCAATGCAGTGTGAAGTCAGCGCCAGTTAAATGGGAAAACCATTAATAATTTAGAGAGAATTAAAATGGTTTAGATACATTTATGGAGCTTGACGAAGGAAAGCAGAATCATTATCTGGATATGATTCTGACTTGTTTCTCAGTTCCAGATATGGCTTCCTTTCCACTGAGCGGATCTGTTAGTCAATCCAAGAGCAGTTGGTTACCCACCGTGGCTGGGTGCCACTGCTGCACTTGTGTGAGCATCACGACAGGTAGTGTGCTTCTGAGTAACTTCGAATTTGTGTTGCTTGGACAAATGTTGGTTACTTTCTCCTGGCAGCATGCAGCACAATCCAGCACTAGATAAGTCTCTAAAACTTAAAGCAACTTTTAGCATAGTAATCACTGTGTAGAATAAAAGATAGACATATCAAGTCTTATAGAGACAGAACATTCAGGGATTTGAAGGACACAACAAGTGGTACGTTGTTGACTTTAATTCCATTTCTTCTTACAAGTATTTTCCTGATCACCACTCTCTAAAATACAAATTTGTGAACCTAGTTCTTGTCAGATGCATTTTTCTGTCTATTTTCCTTTGGACAGGACCACATTCATTGTTTAAGATTTTTTTTAATTTATTTAATTTTTCTCCATCAACTAGAGCTCCAGACCTGTGAGATCAAGAATTAACATTTGTCTGGTTTTTCACAACAACGTATGCGTGAGTCTAAAAATGTTACCTCAAATATGAAAGATATTGAAATATAAATGTGTACCTGTCATAGAGAAATAAAATATGTGTTAATCTTTACTCACTAGAACTAACAGTAAGGGAATTTCTTTCAGCAATCTTAGAATAAAAAGTTTTATATCCAAACTTTGATAATGAAAAATGTTAATAAGTAGCAGTTTGATTAGAGAAAAATGAGAAGAACTTGAAAGCAAACAAAAGTTCTATGAGCTCAAGTTATGCCTCAGAATCAAGACTTTAAGAGAGGTATCATGATGAAGCATGGCCTTGGAGAGGTATTAAGCAGTAAGTGATAAAACTGAAGTTTTGCATAAGACAAAATCTCTCTCTAATCATCAAAAATGCAGGTTATCTCCTCTCCCCTTCAGGTGATCACAGTCTAGAAAAACATGGTAATGAGAATGAAATATTTAAATATGAGCACAAGCATTATGTTAATATAGAATCTGGTAGGAAAAAAAACCCTGTAGAGATTTTTTTTTCCTTTTTTTTTTTTTTTTTTTGTTGGGGGGTACTATGCAGTTCTGACAGATACCTTAGGAAAGAGGTGCTGGTTAAACTGAGCTTTAAAATGTGGTTAGAAATTTATGGGTTGGATAAATAAAAGGACCAAAAGTAAGAAGTATGAGGAAAATTTTGCACTACTAATTAGAATACATGTGGCACAACAGAATGATAGAAAGAGACACACAGTGGCTCTTTATTCTAGATTAGGATGTACTTTATTTTGTAGGCAATAGGAAACTGCCAAAGAACTTCACGCAGAGGAATATCAATGCAGTTGTGGTTTTGGAAAACAAAGTGTTTTTGTTTTTTGGATTTTTTTTATGATCAGAGTGTAGCTACCACGTTGATGGGACACAGCATAAAAAGATAGACGACAAAGGTCACAGGTCTCCAGCATTGCTCAAGTTTGTTCTGTGCAACGCTTGTTTGAAGGGGTGCCTCTTGAAAGTCTATAAAAAGGGGATGCATGGTGAGCTCCATTTTGAAAATAGAGACCTAGGCAAAGAGAAATAGATGTGTTATTTCTGTCTGTAATTTGTTACAGGATTAGCACATCATTATGAATTGCAAATCCCTGTAGGGAGCCACCTTATGTCATTATTTTCACATATGGGTGACTAGGAAACTAGCTGTGTAGCTGAAGAGAGGGATTAGTGGTTAAAGTACTTACCTACAAACCCAAAGGACCCAAGGTGTATTCCCCAGGACCCAGGTAAAACAGATGCATGAAGTAGTACAGGTGTCTGGAGTTCTCCCTAATAAATAAATAAAAATTAAATATTTTAAAAATAATATATTCACAAAACTGTCACTTGTTTCAGCCTGAAACAAGTGACAATTTTGTAAATATTCACTGGAGCTTGTCTGTAAGTAGTCTCTCAACTGAGTTTTGTGGGAAAATTGACTCCTATTGAAAATTACTTTCAATAGCCATTTTGCGCATGGTCCATGAAAAAAGAAGCCAGTTTTTCACAAGGAGGGAATGCCCTTCCTCAGATGGACACTAGAAGTTCATTTGTACATGGCACTTTGGCTGAGAAGAACACCTTTGGGGAGGTGCTCATTCAATTATGAAGACTTAATCTGAAGTAATAGCTTTATTAGTGAAAACCAAAATACAACAAAATAAGTAAATGACCCAACTTGTGGTTTTTGAGGAATTGTATGGTTGATACCATAGACTTTTTAATTATTTGAAGTAACTAAAGTATGCTTAAACTAATTATACATAAATCTACATAGATTTCAGTAAAACTATTTTTTTTGGTTCAAAGGAAAAGTCTTGAAAATATAATAAAAATCATAGTTAATTTTCTTAGGAAACAATACCAGAATATGGTCCAAAAAATACCTATTTTTAAAGGCTGATGACTTGTCATATGAGAAGAAAGTGTCAATTTGAATAAATGAGGGGTTTCAAAAAACCTATAATTTAGAAATACATTTTATATTAAAATATCATTAGAGGGCTGGAGAGATGGCTTCACAGTGAAGCGCTTGCCTGTGAAGCCTAAGGACCCTGGTTCGAGGCTCGACTCCCCAGGACCCACATTAGCCAGATGCACAAGGGGCACACACATCTGGAGTTCATTTGCAGTGGCTGGAGGCCCTGGCGTGCCCATTCTTTCTCTGTATCTGCCTCTTTCTCTGTCTGTTGTTGTCAAATAAATAAATAAAAATTAAAAAATATATCATTAGAAGTAAAAGTTTTCAAAAAAACAATGTGTTATTGAAAATATATGTGAGAATACATACAGCTCAAAATTAAACATTTTAAGGCCACTTATATTTTATTTGGAGAATGAAAGCTATTGAATGGTTCAGTTGGCAATATAATTTCATCTCTATTGAAGATTTTCACTTCAGTAATCAGAGAAAGAAATTTAAATTTGGCTGTCCTAAATATTTTGAAGAATTTTAAGCAACACAAATAATACAAGAGAAGCCTTGTCTTTTCTAAACAACTTGATTGTTGGGAGAATTTTTTGTTATTTATTTATTTATTAAGCAGAGCATTTCCGCTACCAACTATTGACTACAACCTCCCACATTGACCAAAATGTCCTTTGTGATCTTGATAGATTTTTGGAATATGAAGAATGAATATTCAATACAAATGTGTGACTTTCATTTCTCTAACCCATGCAGTACAGTGTGATTAACATAAAAATGACAATATTTTTAAATGTGTTACATAATCCCTTATTTTGGTATCCAAAATGGGAGCTACTATTAATTTGAATGGATGCTTAGTATTCTGACATCACCCTATAATTTAGGATTTCTGTTTAAACAGATTCTTATGATTTAGCGTTAAAATATAAGCAATAAGTATATTGCTTATATTTATTATATTTCATGGAAATTTAGAATATAAGAATGCTTTCTTGGTTTTTATTACCATGTATTAATTGTATGAAAGCATTGTTTCCTTAGGACATCTCTCTCTCTCTCTCTCTCTCTCTCTCTCTCTTTCTCTCCATATATATATATGGAAATGTGTCTCTTTTGTCTTTTGGCTGACTCAAAAAGAAAAGCTAGGTTCTAGGCAGCCATGGTGGCATATTCTGTCCTGCAATCTCCATACTTGGAGGATGACCAGGAATCCCTTCAGCTCCAACCACATACTTGTGAGAATTTGTTTGTCCTCTTATTGATAGCTACTCGGACTGAAGTAAGATGAAATTGTAGAATAGTGTTGATTTAAATTTCTATAAGAGTACTTTCATTGGTGTAGTACTTGTTAATTTTAAATCTTAAGAAATTTGATCATATAACCAACTGGCCATCTGAGTTTTACATTATAGTTATATTTACTTCTTATTTTACATATGTGGACATATAACATTCCAAGTAATTCACACATTGTTACTGTTGTTGTTATTTGGACAATGAAAACTGTTGGATAGTTATAATTATTTATCATCATCATCATCATCAATTTCAGTGTATGTGCCACTTTAAGAAAGACACTGGCCTGCAGAATTTTGGGTGTTTGGAAGACCTCTGTATCATTTCAGTACTCTTGGTTGTCACTGCCTGGATCTTTATTCTGTTTAGTTTTATTATGTTGTTTCTCCCCTAAGAGGTTCCTATAAGGCTAGCTGTCCCCTTACAAGAACTTTGGAATATGCCTACAGAGCATTTCTAGGCATTTATAAGGCTAAAATAAACACTAACACAAACCACTGTAAGTCATGAAATCTATATATGTATACACACACACACATATATATATATATATGTATATATATGTATATGTATATATATATATATGTGTGTGTGTATACACACACACACATATATATATATATGTATATATATGTATATGTATGTATATATATATATATATGTGTGTGTGTGTGTGTGTGTGTGTGTGTGTGTGTGTGTATATAGATATATAGATGAACCTATTTGAACTTTATGATATTTTAAATGCAGTTTACCCACCAGGTGGTAACTAAAATTCACAAGGTGACTGATTTCTGCTGTCTTGTCATCAGGGTCCATTCAGAGCAGGGACATTGGTGCTAATGAATGTCACAGATGAAAGTTCTAGGGGCTGAAACATTGTTATTTTATTATGATGATGATTGTCACTTTTATTTTCGTCATTGAACCTCCACCAGTCAGTTCAAAATAATCATATTCTAGAAGAAGACTTTATGATTTGGAGACAGCAAATTTAATTTCTAGAGGCCCCTGCTGACTGAGCAAAAATGTGCAGTTAGTGAGCCTGGTAGGGGAAATTTTGCCAGCATCAAGTTTCTACTGGGCTCATTTATAGTGGAAAGATGAAAATAGAATAAGATTATAAACACGAAGTATCGAGAGCCACAACTATCTCTGTGTTTGTGGAATAAGATGCACTCTAAGGCCATCTTATACTTCCTTTCTTTTATTTATCTTGCTTTTGAATTAATTAATTAATTATGTGCAGAAATAGAAAATGGGCAAGCCAAGACTTCCTGAAACTGCAAGCAAATTCTAGACCTCTGTATATTGAGAGAGAGAGGGGGGAGCAAACACCATATGCATGTGCCACATTGTGCATCTGGCTTACGTGGGTACTGGGGAATCGATCCTGCATCCTTAGGCTTCACTGGCAAGCACTTAATCGCTAAGCCATCTCTCCATCCCTGAATATGACAAATTTCACTCAAGCTCACTTCTTTTGAGACTTTTGCTAAAATTACAGTAGAGAAAACTTTACGGCATGCATTCTACACCAGTGGGGCAAATAAGAAATGAGATACTTCTCTTGGCAACTTTCCAGTGTGGAAATTAGATGGTTTAATGGTTATTAATTGAGAACATCTGAGAAATCTCAATTCTAAACTGACAGAGAAGCCCTCCAAGGGCTTAATGGAATGAAGGTACCGAGTCCTTCTGGAGGAAGAAAATAACATAGAAGTTGACCTTGCCTTCGGCAGTGCTTCCTGACGTGAGTCTACATTGGTGTTGTGGAATGTTCTTATCCTTCCTCCAGCTCTGTTGAGTAACTGGACCAAGTGTTGAGCTTATCTTCTCTCCTATAATCAACACATGTGATATGAACTGTGGTTTTTCTAAAGTTGTTTATTTCTGTGCTATGAGCTGATTTCATTTTATTTTTAGTATTTTGTTTATTTATTTGAGAGGGAAAGAGAGACAGAAAGAGGGAGATAGAAAGACAGAATGGGCACACCAGGGCTTCTAGTCACAGCAAACGAACCCCAGATGCATGCACCACCTTGTGCATCTGGCTCATGTGGGTCCTGGGGAATTGAATCAGAATACATGGGCTTTCAGGCAAACGCCTTAACTGCGAAGCCACTTCCTCAGCCCCTGATTTTATTTTTGCAAATGATTTGACTTGTTTTTCTTTTTCTCTTCCTCCTCATTTCTTCCCTCTCCTTCTGCTTTTGGTCCTTCCTTTCTCCTCCTTCTTTTCCTCTTTGTTGCTTATTTTCCTGAATAAATGCTCCAAAGGACTCTTTTTTAGTAAACTTAATGAGTACAAATTATCTTAGGATTTCATTTAATTAGTTATTTCTAGTCGTAAAAATATTTATTTCTTTTTTTCATGGATTCATTATTATTGCCCCTTTTGCACTATATGTTTATTTCTAAATTGAGAAGAGATGATTCAGTAATCATAACATTATCATAAAGAAGGTTCATACAGCTAACTACCATGAAAATCACTGAAAACTGGTCATCTAGCCAGGTGTGGTGATGCATGCCTTTATCCCAGGACTGCAGAGGCAGACTGCAATGAGGTCAAGGTCATCCTAAGACTACACAGTGAATTCCAGGTAAACCTGGGCTTTAGCAAGACCCTACCTTATGCCCACCCCCCAAAATGGTAATTGATAATAAATGTTACTATTGTGTCACTGCTCCTCTGTGGATGGCATCGAGATGTTTGCTTGCTGAAACCCTTAAGTATTTGTAGTTATGTGACTGATTTCCACAGCAAACTGGTAAAATCTGAAGGGAAATACAAATTTTACAAAGCATTCACTTCTATATATGTGTGCCTGTGTGCATGCATGTAGGTCAGAGAGTAGAAAGTAGACCATGAGAGAGCCAATTAAGATCAAAGGACCATGGTGTAAAGGAATCCCTATGATGGGAGAGCAGAAGGGAGGATTATGTGAGGTGAATAAAGGGACCTACAAGAAGAGAGCAGGAGAGACAGGAGAGGGGTGGGGAAAGAAGATGCACTTGGGATGCAGAGGTAGGAGGATCGCCATGAGTTCGAGGCTACCCTGAGACTACATAGTGAATGCCAGCTCAGCCTAGGCTAGAGTGAGACCTTACCTTGAAAAAACAAAAACAAAAACAAAAACAAATAAATAAATAAACAAAATAAAAGTGAGTGAAAATGAATAGAAAAAAAAATAAATATGACATATATTCATGAAAATGTCAAAGTAAAATTCATCACCTTGTAGGCTAACTTAAAAAATCAAAAATCTTCACAACTGAAATGGTATCATGTGGCATGATTTTAATAGTCTCCATTAACCTTTATTCTAATATGTTCTTAGTATTAATCCAGATCTTTGTAAAGTACCTTATCTATTTCCAACCAACCTGAGCCTTTTTTTTTTTTTTTTTTTTTTTTTTGCATTGGGCTCATTAGTTAATTCTTCCAAACTTCTAATTTTCCTTTTACTTACTGTCACTAGCCTAGTAGTTAATTAGTTTGAGTAAAATTAAGTTTTAGTTTTGTCTTCCTTCAGTAGTATTAATTTTTGCTGAAATGCAAATTTAATTCACATTTTAAGAATAGAATAAAAATAGTCATACTTTTATGTGATAAAAAGTAAGTGAAAAGGAGACAATTAATCACTATCTGCAAACTGTATTCAAGTGGAAACTAAGAGGAGAAGAAATTGCTGTTTTCATCCATCCATGCCTGTGCTGGTAAGCAAAATTTTTGTCAGATAATTAGACCCCAGTAATTATTCACCAAAAGGCTGCCTGCATGTCTGTGGCAATTTTCTTGTAGTTATATCAAGCCGGTCTGCTTTTAGGGTTCCCAGAGATTTTATACAGTCAAATTTGAGACATACATACATAACAAGGAAACTATGGCACTCAGTATCCACTAAATCTTTAAAAAACTATTACTTTAGGTAAAATGAGGTAGAACTACTGACCTTACCTTATTCTCTTCTTTTCTTTAAAATGTTCCTTAAACACTTCTTTATTAGAACACTTCTGTATTAGAATTTGCTGTTGAAGTGAGAAGAATGCTAATTCATACCAGATGACTTAAGGAAATATGTCCATGTCATGTTCTTACTGCAGCTTACCCATTACCAAACTGAAAGATAAAAACCACTGGAAATGCTGCGCAGATCACTGCCTCCCATTTCTGCACAGCTTTTCTTGGTCATTCCTTTATATATGTTAAGACATTTTTAATATATGATGATAAATAATAAATAAAAGTATATGGGGATAAAAATACTGAAGTTGCCAGGTGTGGTGGTACACACCTTTGTTCCTAGACCAGTGTTGAGAGGATTACTCTTAGTCCAAGGTCATTTTGAGACTGACTACATAGTGAATTCCAGGTCAGCCTGGGTTAGAGCAAGAGCCTACCTCAAAAAAAAAAAAAAAAAGTAATAATGAAGTTAATGACACCAACAGTAAGAAAACATTGATGATGAAAAGGAAATAATTAACATTTATCAAGTAGATATTACAGAACTACCATTCTTGTGCATGTAATGTGTGGTCTATCTCGATTCTTATAACAAATACATTAAAAAATTGTTTCTAACTTAAAATGATAAATTCCCTTCTAACATAATTTAGTTTTTTTAAGTTACAAAGATAGTAAACAGTGAGACTTGGACAAAAGTCAAGACACGTATATTCCAGAACATTCTACTCCTTTCATTTTCTCAATGGCAGGTTTATCCATATCATATATGACGATTATAATGCTTCCTTTTGGGGGGAGCGTTAAGCATAAAAGGAAGAATTATGGTAATTTTCAATGTGATGATGGGTGGGGTAGAATATACAAGGCCATTAGACATATTATGGAAGGTTCCAGGAGTTTTGGGAGGTTTAGATTGCTAGCTGGATGATTAGGAAGGAAATCCTGGCTGGTGACCAAGTTTAAGTACAAGATTTGTTGACAAAATATTCATGAGAAGTTACTTAATCCCTTCCTATTCTGGGTGACTTGAAAGAATTAGCCCTAAGTGCTTCTCACTGCCTTTGCTATCTGTAATGACATACTTCCTCCCTAGGCATCTGGAACGATACCCATCTTGTAATTCAGAAGATAACCATATCATTGAATGTAAGTTTTATCTTGTAGAGCCCTACAAGATTAAGAAAAGGGGTAACTTCCTCTATGCCAGGTGTTGAAATAAAACAAAATGTCTATAAAATTTAGAAATGGATAAAAGTCATCTGTACAAGATTAACAATATTTTATTTAGTAGGTAAAGGATACCAAAATCACCTCATATATTTTGTTTATGCAGTTAAGAAAATATTTTAAAATTGTTGAAATGAGTCTTTTCAAATTACAGTATCATATTATGTATCACTAATGTACTATTTCTCAAGTCATAGATATTGTAACTCTTCTTAACAAAGGCAAATAGTGGCCTTGGGAAATGGCTCAGCAAGTAAAAGCACTAGCTTGAAAAACCTACCAGGCTGGATTTTTTCCATAGTACCCACATAAAGCTAGATACATAAAGCGTTATATGCATCTGGAGTTCATTTCTTAGCTAGAAAAGGCATGAAATGTCCTCCTTCATTTTCTCTGTTCCTCCTTCATCCCTTAATTTTTTAATTTTTTAAAATTTATTTGACAGCAACAGACAGAGAGAAAAAGAGGGAGAGAGAGAGACAGAGAGACAATGGGCACACCAGGGCCTCTAGCCACTACAAACAAACTTCAGATGCGTGCGCCTCCTTGTGCATCTGGCTAACATGGGTCCTGGGAAATTGAGCTTTGAACCAGGGTCCTTAGGCTTCACAGGCAAGCACTTAAGTGCTTAACCACTAAGTCATCTCTCCAGGCCCTTTATTTATTTATTTATTTTTTCTTTCTGAGGTAAGGTCTCACTCTAGCCCAGGCTGACGTGGAATTTACTATGTCATCTCAGGGTGGCCTCCAACTCACAGTGGTCCTTCTACCTCTGCCTCCCAGTGCTGGAGTTCTGGGATTAAAGGCATGAGCCTCTATGCCCAGCTAAATAAATATATTTAAAAATACAAATACTGCCCATTTCAGATTATTTCTGAATTGTTCATGGACTTAAAAACCAACAGGATTTATCTTCCAGAATTGCTTAAAAGAAGATATTAGCCAAACAAACCTTTTAATGTAGAACAATGAAATGGTGCCATGTGGATTTTGAACCTTGGATGCGATTACATAGAGATGAAGTGTCATTTTCTATGCCATCAAGTTATTTGCTTAATGTTCAGGAATATGCCAAGTAGTATTCTTGGCAGTGGAATAAAGCTTGAACACAGTGGATAATGTGCATGTTTTGGTTTGGGTAAAGCAGGGTGCTGTGTTCATGGAGTGTTTGGTCAACAATGTGATTGGTTCCCAAACACATTAGCTTAACTTACAAACATTCCTGTGCTGCTTTTTACTCTCATAATGCACAGTGGTTATAAGTCAGCATATGCACATACAGACAACTCATATACGTGTAGATGAACTAATGTTATCTAGCCACACTAATTGGTGAGGGACATTTGTGTGTGTATAAACATGCATATATATATATATATATGATGTATGTATACATATAGGTTCATATGAAAAATTTCTCTATGCACTCATCTACCCTAGATATTTTCTGCTTGTTAACTGGAACATAAAAAAAAAACCAAAAAACTGAATATAAACCTTTTTTCCCTTCATGTAGTTCACACCCCTAACAAAGGTTCAAGCAAATCTACATAAATTCCTAAGAGAAAACTTTGAAACTGGGCATGTTCCAGTGAGGGTGAGATGATATCACAGTGGAAAAACAAAGGATACAGTAATGAGGGAGGCTTCCCAGGCAAGACCTCTCAGCTTTTTGAAGGAAAAATAATGTGAGGTAGAGATGTGAGATGTGAAATTCCAAATCAATGTTTACAATTTCCTTGTAACAATAAACTCAAGGGAAAAATATATTCATTAACCATATACGTCTGCTATTTATTTATCTATCATGCAACAGAGATGAAGTAGTTTTTCTAGAGTGTAACTTCTATGCAAAACCATCAAATAATATAACAATATGTGAAATTCCATCAAATTATGTTCTCTTAATATTTTATACTACATAATAGTCATCTAAATGGCTTTTAATTTTATAAAATAAACTATGGGTCAAATTATTATGGAATTTTTCAGTTTAAAATCTACCAGAATCAAAAAAAGTAATTTAGAACATGATTGTGTGATTTTTTTTCTAGTCAGAAATTATACTATGATCCAAATTAAATGAATGTTTTATAAAAAGTAATTTTTAACGAGTTCAGCTTTTTGTCTCTCTGTGAAACTCATTTATTAAGATCAGAATTCTTATGATCAAATATTTTGTAACTGGTAATAGATAAATGTAAAATACTGTTAGCTTTCTGTTCTTGTGTATGCATCTGGCTAGTGGGTCCTGGGGAATTGAGCCTTGAACCGGGGTTCTTAGGCTTCACATGCAAGTGCTTAACTGCTAAGCCATCTCTCCAGCCACCACCCCCCCCCTGCCCTTTTGAGGTAGGGTTTCTCTCTAGCTCAAGCTAACCTGGAATTCACTGTGTTTTCTCAGGGTGGCCTCAAACTCATGGCGATCCTCCTGCCTGCCTCTGCCTCCTGAGTGCTGGGATTAATTGTGTGTACCACCAGGCCCAGCTGAGTTCTGTTATTTTTGATGGTATAGAAATCCCCTGGAGCATATGCACTCCCATGGCGTGGTAATGATACTTTCTGTTCACATCACATTTATTTGTACAAAGTAAATATCTCATTGTTTGCATGAAGACTCTGAGTCTCCAGGGAATGGGAGACCAAGTCACAGGCGATCTAGGGTAACCTAGAGTGCTAAGAGCACATGTGGACTTCAGTGAGATAAGCTTGGCAGATCAGCAGGGCGAGAATTTGTGAAACTTACTATCAACAAATAGAGACCCTGGAAACTTCTTTGAGATAACAACTGTGGCTGAGATAGAAAAGGTTTTTCTGCTCCCCGAAAACTGGTGACGGTGGCAAATACAAGATACGGATGATCTTCATAACCAGCACCATAGGTGTCCATCCTGAGTGATGAGGGGATATTAGTTATGTTCCCAGTGTCACTACTCCGTGGACTGTTGTTTTCACTTTACTCCATAAATCTTTCATCAGGTTTATTCAAAGCATTCAATTTTTACTGTCTGAAGTTGTATTTTCCTTTTTCCACTTTATATCTATCCAAAAATTATAATCCTGACTGCCAGAGTCAGAGGTGCGTGCACTGAACATGTGTGCTAATTGTATGCACGTGTTGGCGGCATGGCATCCTGCAGAGACTAAGTTTGATCACTCTGTCTCACTGTCCTGGACTTCCCTTCCATTACTCTGCTAAGTCATTGAGCGCGCCGGGCACATGCTTCTGGGTCCTGGCATTGTAACACCTCTAATGAAGAGCAGCCTGGTAGATCTCTGCCTTCATGTACTTTGCATACCCCCCTTGATTGAATGTGAATGTCTGCTTCTCTGAAACCAGAACTTCAAGGTTATTATATTTTATGTGGGTTTCAATGTTCTAGTAGATTGAAATATATTATCACATTTCTTTAGAAACAAAAACTGATCACATTGCTAAATCTTTCTAGTGTTTGTACCCATGAAATATTTACCATATGCTTTACATTTCTAATATAATGTTTCTTTAGAGGTGAAGTTTGTTTTATAGTATTGGCATTACATGAATTTTCTATATATAAATTCTTCATGGTTTTTTGTTTTAATCATAAGTCTTTTACTGCAAATTATAGGAACTTGGTAAAAGACTATCTTAGTTGGAAAATCAGTCTTCTCTCATGCTTTTCAGATTCACAAAGCAGACTACTGCTATGAGAATTTGTAAGCATGTAATTAATCTTGATGAATGTAGAATTTTTTATCGAATGTTTGATAACCTCTTCAAATAAAGTGAACAGTAGCAGTGTCTCATGGGACTGATGTATACCAGTCTCTGAGAGGAAGGTGCTGGCTCAGAAGAGCAGAAGTTTCTAGTATGTTCTCTTTCTTATCATTCTGATTCTCTTCATAATATGCATTATTTTTGTTCATATAGCGTGAGCGTGCTATCTACATCACCTGAATTAAGAAGAAATGAGTTTCATTAAAATTAACGATTGCTAAAATATAACATTTTTTTGGTTAAAATGACCAATTAAAAATAAACAGCCTAACTAGTAGTATTGTGTTTGAAATTCCACTTTTTATTGATCTGCCTTTATCTTTGTCAGAGAGGTGTCTGTCAGATGAGTATGAAACAGAACATTAGACATCTCATAACGTGCAATGTTATACTTACCTCGAATGTAATGTTTGCAGACAGACTGCTGTTCATTTTAAGTAGTGCCCCATTCAGTTTTGTGTGTCTACATAGAAACTGCTGTTTGATTTTAAATGATGCATACTGGAGAATCACAGTGCCATCTTGGCATTCTGAGTGCTCAGTTTACACGCATGTATCAATTTGTAAGGCTAAGTATTTTTATTTTTAAATTCTTACTTGAAAAAATACACTATGAATCTTGTGGTTATAATAATCTTTTCCATAGTGAATAAAATGCCTGTTGGAGTGAGTGTCATGGAAATCATAACCAGCATAAGAATATCTTACTGAGTCTTTAATTAAATCTCCCATATTAGCTTGTTCTTTTTTAAGTTAATGAACATCAAAATATTTTGTTGTTTAAAAATCAATGATGGGACCTCCTGGAGGCTCTCTCCACTGTGTTTCTCTTCTCTGCCTGGGGCGTTAGGAAGGGGCTAACATCAGCTTGTCAGTGTGAGCTCTGCGGCCATGCCTGCAGAGTCCAGGATGAATGTGGGCTGGTATCAGACCACCCCAACATTCGCCCCAGGTGTAATGTCTGGAAGCTAGTTTTCATCTTCCTTTTAAAAACCTCTTTACACCCAAACAACTTTTGTTTTCACTTTCTTTGGCATATCTTTTAAAAATATTTTATTTATTTACTTATTTGAGAGAAACAGAGAGAGAGGAGGTACCACTTTGTACATCTGCTTATGGGGGTCCTGGGAATTGAAACCAAGTCCTTAGAATTTGCAGGCAAGCACCTTAGCTGCGGAACCATCTCTCAAGCCAATCTTTGGTGATTTTATTTTATTTTATTTTATTTTATTTTATTTTATTTTATTTTATTTTATTTTATTTTATTTTATTTTATTTTATTTATTTTAGAGTGGCAGACACAGAGAGAAAGAGGCAGATATTGAGAGAGAGACCAGGCGCTTGGGCCTCCAACCATTGTAAATGAACTCCAGACACATGTGCTCTCTTGTGCATCTGGCTAATGTGGGTCCTGGGGAATCGAGCCTTGAACTGGGGTCCTTAGGCTTCACAGGCAAGCACTTAACCGCTAAGCCATCTCTCCAGCCCTTTGGTGAATTTTAATTGCACGTATTTCTTGTTGCATTTTGTAATGTGGCTTCAGTACATAGAATGAGTATGTTGGATTTATCTGCCAAAATAATTGACCCACTTGGGTTTTCATACTACTTTCCACCTGAGTTGATTTACCTTACCTAGCACTGAGGTGGTCTATACTATTCAAAATTATTGACAATTAAAAGGCTCATTGCTTGCCTCTTAAAAAAAATAGCATCAATAGTTATTAAGCTTGGAGTTTATTAGCAATAGCTGTGATATTTTATAGCGTTTTGAATTTACCTGCATATATTATCTTATTGTTTCTTGCAACAACTGCATGAGATGATAGATGTAACTTGTCAATGTAATAAAATGGTAGGATGAAATGCATATTGGAATAATCAGTGTTCATCCCAACACCGAGGATAGGGAGGAGAGAAGGGAAAGGGGGAGGAAGAAGAGCATAGGAGAGTAACTACATTACAATTACTAAATCACTTAAATAGCTTGTGTGGGGGCTAGGATTCCAATCCTAGGTTTTTCTATGCCCTACTTCATAAAGGAATAACTTTTTGTTGTTGTTTTGTTTGTTTGTTTTTCTTTTGAGGCAGGGTCTCATTCTAACTCAGGCTGACCTGGAATTCACTATGTAGTCTCAGGGTGGTCTCAAACTCACAGTGATCTTCCTACCTCTGTCTCCTGAGTGCTGGGACTGAAGGTGTGCGCCACCATTCCCGGCTAAGGGATAACTTGATAAACATGAACCTATGGATTGCTGTGCAGAATGCCCAAAGGTTAAAGATGTTTGGAAAGTTTGCTGACCCTGGATCAATGTCCCACCAAGCACCTCAAGCCAGACAGAAAATGTCACTGTGATGCAGCAGGAAGACACCCTGGCACTTATACACATATAAATAAATTGAAAAATGAAGATGGATCTAGATCACAAGTCTTTGCTCATTTGCTTTTCAGGGTGAATACTGTTTTGGGCACATTGCTGAAACTTAGCATGTGCTCCCACACATACTTGACTTTTGAACACTCCTTTTCTAAGGACTGAACAAATTAGAACCCCACGGTTAATACAGACTACAAATCAACAGTGCACTCCATATGCTTATTTCACATCATTGATGTGGCCGGATATGATGGAACTGTTAACATACTGGAGTGCACAAGCACTTTACCAATTAAAAACCCCTCACAAAGTGAGCTAACCCGGGTGTAAATCCACCCATGCCAAGCTGTGTGACCTTGTCCAAGTTAGTTGAGAAAAAAGTTACCTTTAGGTAAACGGGAGGAGAGATCATTGCAGTGTATTTATCGAGAACTTCTTAAGTAATCAGTGGTCCTCCCTCTCCCTCCTCTCTTATTTTCTTTCTTGTTGAGGTTGGGATGAAACCCAGAGCCTTGCTAGGCAAGTCCTTTAGGACTTCCTGCAAACTCTGACCCAAAGCATATATATTTGTTCTTACCCGCTGCTTTTTCTTCTAATAAATGTGTAAATATAAAAATTTAGCTTCTTCTACTTTTTTGTTTCTTATTTTGCTTTCTCTTATGTCTCCTTTATGAAGTAGCTCTTTATCCTGTTTTCTCAGATCGTATTGTCTGTTGCATTCATTATATTTCCTAAGCCAGTCAGACTGAACTTTCATGTCTGTGAAAGAAATCCAGTTTCTTAAACCAGGGGGACCATTTTAAAGAGTGAGATCACATCCTGGTAAGTAAAACAGGGTTAATGGGCAAAATGGAAATTCACAATATCTTTGTACTCTTAAATGGAAAGCCCATCTTTAATCCATATATTTTTCCTTCCCCCTTTCCTACCACCCCAGAGATATTAAATGTATTAGAGTGATTAGTGAGAGATTTTAGATTATTGAAGCTTTGGGCATTTCCAACTTTCTTGAGTATATGATCTAGTTATGCAAAGATGTTTAATGTAGTATATTTTTTATTAAATAATAGGATATCATAAATAAAAACACAAACTTTGAAAAAATTGTTAAACTTAACAATAAAATAAAAGTGAACATTTCCGCAGAGTTCTGACATTTATTATCAAAGCACCTAAATGTAAAAAAAAAAAAAAAAAAAACTCAAAAAAATATTTTGGGAGTTTTCTAGGATGTAGATGGAGGAAAGATTTTATAGAAAGTTTGAATCCTACTTAAATTGCCTCTGTAAAGTTGAATTATCATCCAAAAGAGCACTGATTAACTAGATAAATTTAATTAATTAATTAAATAAAATATATTATTTGGACTGGAGAAATGGCTTAGTGGTTAAGGCATTTGCCCTCAAAGCAAAAGGACCCCAGTTGGATTCCCCAGGCCCCATGTAAGCCAGATATGCAAGGGGGTTCATGTGTCTGGAGTTCGTTTGCAGTGGCTGGAGGCCCTGGCGTGCCCATTCTCTCTCTCTCCTTCTCTCTGTCTGTCTCTCTCTCTCTCAAATAAATAAATAAAAATAAAATATATTATTCTACTGAGAACTACAACAAAGCCACTTTGCGCTGCAACAGCAGAAAGTTAATGAAACCTCACTACAGAGTTTTAAGGTTTCAGGCTCACACATCCTTGGGAAAGGAGAATGGTCGTGACCGGAGAAGTGGCTTAGGCTTGGTGGTGATGGCTGGAACCCAGGGAGTAGGTCAGAGAAGAATTTCCGTGGCTTCCTGAGCCAGAGTTAAGCAGCAGAGTTATCACGCCGCACAGGAGTGAGCCGGCGGCCCCTCCAGCGGAGCACAGCTGCCCCTGCTCTTGACCCAAGGGCACGGACTCCGCAGAGAAGCCCTGTGTGAGCACCCAGAGGCCATCTCTTTCCTATGAGAACATGACCTATCAGGACCTCCTGCCACTGCACATGAACATACGAGTGCCAGATGCAGGCAATGCTTTGTATATCTGCTCCCACGCGGGTGCTGGGGAATTGAACATAGGTCGTAAGGCTTTGCAAGCAAACAAGCACTTTAATCACTGAACCATCTCTCCAACCCTTAGTTGATTTTTGTAGGACCGCAGTCCCATTTTAGAAGATATTATTAACATACCTTTCCTTATTTAATTCTCCAAGCGTCTGATCTATTGGACATGAAACATTGTCGGTAGCCTTTTAACTTTCTTTGTCCATACCTGTCTATTCTCTGAAGAATAAATGAATGATAAGAAAATCTATGTTTTATTAATTAATGTGTTCTTCCTTTATTACTGTGCATATACTGATTAATGCAATTTGGTACACCTGATGTGAAATATTGACATTTAATAAGTTCTTAGAATTTTTATGTAAGCCTTTTTGGATTAAGAAAATCTCACTTTATTGTGGGTATAGCTTAGTAGTAGAGGATTGAATAAACAAGGATCTCAGTAGTTCTCCAGCCAGTGAAGAAAAGAAACAGTAAGGAAGGAAGGAAGGAATAGAGGTATAAGGTATAATGGGAAGGCAGAGAGAGAGGAATGGATAGAAAGAAGGAGGGACGAAGGAAGAAGGTAAGAGGAAAGAGAGAGAAAAAAAAGAGAGAAGGAGGGAGGGAAAATTACACTTCTTTTTTCATGGCATGCCTAGAAAAGGAAATGCTTTTTAATACTGTGCTCTTGTTGGTCACAAGGTCTCTTTCTTCTTGAATTTTTGAACTGGATCTTAATTATTATAATCAAAACTATTTTCCTAAGGTCAATGTAATTTTGTTTGTGAATTAAGTAGAGTATGGAAAGATAGGGTTCTGTTTAACTATTGTACTTAATTTCTTAGATATTAAACTAAAAAATAAATTTTTCAAGTTGTTTATAAATAAACATATTTTCCCTCTCTAAGATCTTACTTTTTATAAGTCATTGAGAAAATACTGCATTTATTACCGAATTTAAATTTAGTTAACCTTGGCTTTTAAATAAAGCAGTGTTCCTTCATTTTTTTTTAAATTTTTTATTAGCATTTTCCATAATTATAAAAAAAATCCATGTTAATTCCCTCCCTCCCCCCCTCATTTTTTATAACGGCATTTAATTAAGATAATATAAATAAGAAAAAATATACCAAAATCTATTAGCACAAAAAAGAAGTCCTTTTCCAACATCATTTCACACATGGCATTATTTTGCAAATAAGTAAAAGAATAATAGCTAACATATACAGTCATCTTAATGATTAAATATTAAATATTACCTGATGTAATATCTGAAAAATATTTTGCATAATTCTTGTTTCATAGTTAACTTAAAAGAGCAAGTGCTTTTTTTTTTTATTATTACACCTGATGCTAGGTTTCTGGTAAAAGGTTATATTGCCAGATATTCAAAGGGCTAAGGCATTAAGATCTGAAGTTCAAGGCCAGCCTGGGCAATTTAATAAAATCCTGTCTGAAAATAAAAACTGAAGAGAGTGCTATATAATTCCAGATTCAATCTCCAATAAGGCAAAAGACAACATAAAATTATGGTAATCTCCTTTGAACAGTGACCTAAGAGTTCCTTGCTTAGTCATAAGTGTAAAGTTGGGATTTAGTTAATAGATGACGATTTTAACACAATCAAAGGCTCTTAACTGATTATTTTTTCTTACTATTAAGTATGTAGTCTGTGGGATCCCTTTAACTTGTCCTTACATAGGTTTATTTAGTAAATTATTTGATCAGGCTCAATTACTAAATTTCATTTTACTTTGATTCTGATTTATTTCTGTGTGCATATATTTCCTTATGTTTCATAGCACCTTATGATTTTTTTTACTAATAATATCAGTAGTAAATGAATGTTTATACAGTTATTTTGCAAACAACTTATCATTTAAGTTTTAACATTTTGCAAATTTATTTTAATAATTCATTTACACTTGATTTGTGTAAGAAAAAAACTAGTTTTAGTAGATATTTGTTTTCTGACATAACTGGCCAAAGTATTATTTATATCGCACGTATGTTTAGTATAAAATTATGACTTTATATTGCTAGGACATGTCATTGTTTATGTATGATGAAAAGCCATTTTATTATTCCATATTCAACCACCTTTCAAAGTAGAATATAATTAAATATTTCATAAAGAAGAGATATTTTATAATTAATCCAGAATTCTCAGTAGCTTTTCAGACTTAGGGGATGAGTTCTGTGCTTTTTTTTTTTTTTTTAATTCAATAAATGCTTGGTAAGAACTTTTTCTGTTCAGCTAAGTTGGAGTGAGATGCATTCTTTTCTGGGTCCCTAAGTTAATGAAGTCAAGGATTTTCCTGTATTGTCATTCTTATCAGTCACTGCTGTAACTGGCATTTAGAATTTTGGGGGTTTCGTTTTAAAACAGTCTGTTTCTACATCATGTAATCCTCATTCACACCTCTGAAGCCTCATGTTCCACAAGCGCTGTTTCTGTTCTCTAGCTAGGGGAGAAATAAAATGTAGAAGCGCAAACATCGCCCCCTTCGCCAATGAGCAGGGGCGGGAATTCAGAGCTGCTGTTTATTTGTCCGACACCATTGAGCTCCTCACATGCGTCACTGCGTTTCTTACATGACCTTGACGTTCAGATGTTATTTCTATTTTATAGATGAGGAAATTGAGGGTAGCAGGTGTGTGTGTGTGTGTGTGTGTGTGTGTGTGTGTGTGTGTGTTGAAGTAGGGTCTTGCTCTAGCCCAGGCTGACCTGGAGTTCACCATGTAGTCTCAGGCTGGCCTCAAACTCACAGTGAACCTCCGACTTCCACCCCCATCTACTGGGATTGAAGGTATGCACCACCACACATGGATGTTATGGTTTTTTTTGTTTTTTTTTTTTTAATTTATACTCTGAAACTACCCATGAAGTGATAAAACACATGTCCTATGAATTAGTTATCATTTATTTTATCTCACTGTTAAGTATTCTTTTCAATTATGATGTAATTTATTAATATGAAAACGTGGTTCCATTTAGGAATCACTTTTGACAATCCCACAGTATATTTTTCTTACTTACATTAACTGTATATAAAAAAGTATTCTTATTCAATACAGCATACTATACCTACTTATTTGAGGTTAAAATGCACTTTGGTGTCCAAATGGATGACTTAGCAGTTAAGAGCGCATCTTACCACTGAGAAATCAAGCTGACTTGATCTGGAAGCTTCCTTCTTTCTGGATAGCTGTCATGGTGCTGAAAAGTGCTATTCAGTCTGCTGGGGGAGAAAAGTCATCAAAGGTCTTAACGAGCAGTGGACGTGACAGGCTTCACAGCTGGTCAGCCAGGCAGGATGTGCCTGTTAGTGCAGTAGTGGTTTAGCTTCTCTGGAAGTGACCAGCCACTCTGTGATTGGACTTGAGGTCCACCTCAGGGAGGGGAATTCATGCCAGGCATTGATAATTTAGTAAAATACCTGTGACTTGGGAGGTCATAGATCCTAGGGGGGAACGACCACCATCATTTAGCTCAAAAGCTACTTACTGTCCATCCAAATGCCCATCCGGTCTCTACGCTTGTGCCCATGAGCTGGTGCGGCCTCACCATTGGTCAGAGGAACTTCTTTTTTCCAGTGCTGGTGACAGGTCATCAAAGTGCTGACATGAAGGTTCAGGGAATGCTGCAGGAGGGGTTGTGGAAAGAACATAAGAAAAACAAATAAGTAAGACAAAAAGAATGTAAAGAGCAAAGGATGGGAGCAGTGCTGTGAGATGCTGCCTTCTGGACACAAAACGGCCTTTGAGTTCATCACTTCAGAGCAGCTGTTGCCTAGGTGACACCTGCACAGTACCGTGTCTATCAGTGTGTCATCATGGATGATGGGGAAGAGCAAACATTAATATTAACAATGTGATAAACATCAAGATACGGGAGTGACTAATTGGAAAATAGCAAGGGTTTAGTGGCAGAAGGATGGGTGATGGAGGAGAAATGAAAGAAAGGGCAGTATGATCAGAATAATTAAGCATATGTGTTAGAATTGGCAAGAAACCTGTGCTTTCTATGCAAGCATGAGGGCCTATGAGGGTCTGAGACCATGTTCTCATGTGAGTTCCATGTTTTAAAACCCACATGCATAGCATGCATGCATAGCATGGTGCGACCATGCGAGGCGTGTCCCGGGACACACTGAAGACTGGAGGGCGCTTGATATACTCCCCTGGACTTGCCAGGTGCACACACGGGGCACGCTTACATCTGTACACACCTGCATACACTATACCACACACACACACACACACACACACACACACACACACACACACACCCCCCATATTTTGGAAATTCATGTTAGCAAACATGTTATCTTCTTCTTCCTAATACGTAGTATGTAGATACCCCTAATAAAATCATTCAGCCCACAATTGTCAAGAGGAAATAGCTACCATATCCATGTACTTCCAGAAGAGGGAATGGCGCTAATAAGAGGTGCATCTATGATTGACCCGCCCCTCCTAGCAACAGCACATCCCTGTGTGTAAGGCTTTCCTTCCTTCCGGTGTCATTCGCTAGCTTTTTCTTGTATGCCCTCAAGCTCCAGGAAGTTTGCCCTCCTCTGTAATTTATTCTTTTTGTTTCTGGAGGCTCTTTCTTCTCTCTCTCTCTCCCTCTCCCTCCCTCTCCCTCTCTCTCCCTCTCTCTCTCTCTCTTTCTCTCTCTCTCTCTCTCTCTCTCTCTCTCTCTCTCTCTCTCTCTCTCTCTCCCCCTCTCTCTCCCTCTCCCTCTCTCTCTCCTCCGTCCCTCCCTCCCTCCGTCCCTCCCTCCCTCCGTCCCTCCCTCCCTCCCTCCCTCCCTCCCTCCCTCCCTCCCTCCCTCCCTCCCTCCCTTCCTTCCTTCCTTCCTTCCTTCCTTCCTTCCTTCCTCTCTTACTTTCTAGTATATGATGAGCTTTGTGAAGTAGCATAGCTTTTTGTCGTTTGAAATCCATGATCTATGTTCTTATGCTTCCTGCGCTGAGCAATACACAAAACCTCCTCTGAGCTATTTGGGGTGATATTTTTATCCTATTGTTCTGCATTCGCTATTGCTTAAGAGGAAAACTTACATTCTATTTCCTTTTTATAATTGGGAAAATAAATGGGTCAAGCCTAATAATGTTCACATAGTTAGAATCAATATGAAGTCTAGAACCAAACAACCATTGTATGTCTCCTGTATCAGTTTTTATGTTTATTAGATATGGATCCTCAAATAAGTGTGTGCATACATACATACGTGTGTGTGTGTGTGTGTGTGTGTGTGTGTGTGTGTGTGTGAAGTAATCCAGATTTGATTCCACAGTTCAGTTTGCTTTTCTGTGGTAATGATTTCTCATTTTCTCAATATACTTACTAAGTTGCATTTTAAAACAGTAAATCATAGTAGTATTATAGTCTAAGAAAAATTAGAGAAAACATTGAATAAATAAAAAATTGACAGACTTATTATGCATTGCTGTTTTTTTTTTTAAATTATTTATTTATTTATTTGAGAGTGTCAGTCACAGAGAGAAAGACAGATAGAGGGAGAGAGAGAGAATGGGCGCGCCAGGGCTTCCAGCCTCTGCAAACGAACTCCAGACGCGTGCGCCCCCTTGTGCATCTGGCTAACGTGGGACCTGGGGAACCGAGCCTCGAACCGGGGTCCTTAGGCTTCACAGGCAAGCGCTTAACCACTAAGCCATCTCTCTAGCCCGCATTGCTGTTTTTGTTCTTTGTCAACAGATTGTGATATATATATTTTTTTTAAAGTATTTTATTTATATATTTGAAAGAGAAAGAAAGAGGTATAGAGAGGCAGAGAGAGAGAGAGAAAGAGAGAGAGAGAGAGAGAAGGGGGGGCATGCCAGAGCATAGAGCCACTGCAAATGAACTCCATGCACATTTGCCAACTTGTACATATGGCTTAATGTGGGTCCTGGTGAATCAATCCAGGCTCTTGGTTTTGGAGGTGAACATCTTAACTACTGAGCCATTTCTTCAGCCCAATTTTATGTTTCTAGTGATCTCTGCTCATAGTATTTCTTATATGTGTAACTATACTTGTACTCTTTACTTTTTAGTAAAATGAAAGCATTTAAAAATAAAATACTTTACTTCTACCACCCTCTTTATGTCCTTCCCTATATCACTTTACTGAAGCCCCACTCTTTTTCGTCCTATTCCTGGTTCTATGTTAATGTATTTCTTTTTGGCTCACCTTCATCATCCACAATAACTGGTGGGCCCAATACTATGCAAGTCTTGTGCAGATACCAGCAGCCTCTATGAGATCATTGAAGCAACCACTATTTTAGGTCTGGGAGACAGTGTCCAAAGCACTTCTGCCCTTCCTCACCCTCTTCCACTAGAGTTCCTGAGTCTTTGGAGGGTATGGTAAAGGTGTCTTATTTATAGCAGAATACTCAAATGTCACTTCTTTTTATAATATCCTTAAATGTCGTTTAAATATTAGCATGATACATGGTGTTCATTGCTTCTATATTGGAGGCAGGTTTTCTTATGACTATTCACTGAATTAAAAGAAATTTTGTGATAAAGGAACAAGTTTTTAGATGAAATATGTAATTCACATTGTCTGACCTCTTTTCATTATGACATGGACCTTAAAAGATTTTAAAGATGACGTCCAATGTTTGGAAGGGCCCTTTACTTTTGCAATCTATGGTTTTAAAATCAGATATTAAAAATAACTATAGAAGTGAATCTTTTGATTCCTATGCATGAGGTGGCACATGTGTCTGGAATTTGTGTACAGTAACTTGAGGACCTAATGCAACGATTCTCTCTCTCTCTCTCTCTCTCTCTGTGTGTGTGTGTGTGTGTGTGTGTGTGTGTGTGTGTGTGTGTGTGTTGGGTGTACTGGCACATACTTTTAATTCCAGAACTCAGGAGGCAAATGTGTGTGTGGGGGGATCATTGTGAGTCTAGGCCAGTATTAAAGTACATAGTCAATTCCAGTTCAGACTAGGCTTAAAGTGAGACCCTGCCCCCCCCCAAAAAAAAATCTTGTCCCATTTTATAAATTCTTACAAGTTGAGAATATATAGCTGAATTGCACATTCTGATCCTGCATCTCCAGTGACAGGGAGGAAAGGCCCTGTGGGTTCCAGTGAGTAGTTGAGATGATGAATCTTCTAGCTTCTTCTGCCTCCTCAGTCAGCACCCCCCTTCACAGTTCACTGTTGAATAACTATGTTTTGTGTCTAATCACACATTTCAGAGGTCTGTCCGGCCATTCCAACACTGAGTCCTTACCCGCTCCTATCTTCCCACTCTGTTCAACTTCTGCATTTCTAAGTTGTCAGGTGATTGCTGTCAATCTCCCCGTGTTCTTCCCCCATCAGAAGAGCAGTGACTTCCTTAAGCTTACGTGCCCTTGCCAAAAGCCTGCCCTCCATAAACATTTTTTTTTAAATTCATAACATGTTTATTCACCAAATACATTATGGTAACAAAGAAAAGTATACATGTTTTCCTATTCTTGTACATAACATTTTAGAATTTCCTGTGCTTTCCATCAGGATAATTTGTTTCTAGCAAAAGAGCCAAGAGAGCAGGTTTTCCTCAAGCTTGCATAGAGGCCACGCCATAATTAGGCCATCAGGAATGCTGCAGAAGAAAGTCATCTTCCCTGCCTCAAGGGAATGTCTGTCAGCTCTTCAACACACCCAAAGTCCATATCCCCAAGGAACCACACACACACACACACACACACACACACACACACTCACGCACATGCACGTGAAGTCAGTAGCTTTACTCATAATTCCATGTGTTCAAAATGTATTACCGACCAATGGTAAGCCGATTCACCGTGTGGAAATCTCATTCATGTAGGCTTTCGCTGGAAAACATTTATAATGTAGTGGGAACACTACACCAAGAGCAAAATTGCATAGTGTCCCCTCTTAATACTGATGTAAAATGACTACTGGAGCCACTTTTTCATATTTACATTTCTGAGAAACTTAAATTTATTTGTATAATTTAAATTTATTAATATAACAAGTCATTCTTTAGAGAAAGGACAAACACAAAACCTAATTATCTAAATGCATGCATTGCATTAGAAAGCTAAATATTTCAGACTTATCAATAACATGGCCAAAGGATGGATAATTCTTTCTTCTGACATCTGAGGTTCATCTTAACACCTCGATCTCCTTGAGAGTAACAGTGAACATCGTAGGGTAAGAAGAGGCTGACTGTCGCTAGCTCCTACGATGCCCATTGCAGAACAGAGTCCCCGGGGGCATCTGCTGCCCGAGGCCCCTGGAGCTTTAACAGAGGCTCCAAAGTGTCCCCTGTCACGTCACATCACGTCACAGTCCTGATACCACCTTTAGCTTTCTTTCTCTCAGTCATTTGATCCACCAGCCTTTCCCTTTCTAGAGCTGACGTCCACCTCAGATGTTCAATCCTGACTTTTCAACTGACTGCCCAGACTTGGCATTTTTCCATTTTAAATATATTTCCTACCTTCACTGATTTTCTACATTTCTACTAGGGAACCCCATCCCTCCCTGCCTGCACCCCGCACATTTCTTGTCTGCAGGCAAGACAAGTTTGTGTGTCTCAAAAGTGAAGAGTCTGTGTCGTCCCTCACTTAGAGAATATCCCTTTCCTTTATTTGCTCAGTGGTACCAGTCGAGATTCATCCAGTATGAGTTGTATATTCTAAGCATCAAAAGTATAAGTTCTCAGAGCCTATTTTTCTTATAAACTTAGGTCACTTTATTATTGGGAAGATTGCAAGGGATAATGTGTAAAAATCATATTATGTAGTTTTGAGCACAATGGAAATGACTGACAAATGTTAACGCAAAATGGTGGCCCTGGTTTTTCTCATTCCTCCTTTCTGAGTTATTTATTTTATATTTAATTATTTATTTGAGCAAGAGAGCAAAAGAGGTAGAGAGAGTATGTGAGTGTGTGTGTGTGTGAGAGAGAGAGAGAGAATGGGTGTGTCAGGGCCTCCAGCCACTGCAAATGAAGTCCAGACGCATGAGCCCCCTTGTGCATCTGGCTTACGTGGGTCCTGGGGAGCCAAACCTGGGTCCTTAGGCTTCACAGGCAAAAGCCTTTACCACTAGGCAGTCTTCTCCAGCCCTTTATGAGTTGTGTAACCTCTGTCTTCTACTCTAAGACTACCAAATGGCTTGAAGTTCACCACATTTCTGTGCTGTTTCAATTCTCCTCCTTATCTGCTTGAAGTGCATTCGCTTATGCATTTCATCTCACTGACTGCCATTCATTCCTTAATGATGAATTGGTGTCCCTTCCTCCAAGAAACCTTCCTCGATTCCCCTTATCCCACCCCTGCAATATGTGACCATTACACACAGTACTAGTTAAGCCAAGTGCTACAACCTAGGTTTAAAATAACTGACATTGACTCTGTCAGAACTGTGGGATCAGAAGTGGTAAGGTGTCAGCCAGGACCTAGGGAAGGTCACTTCCTTGCTTCTTCTGGGCTTCCGGTGGTGGCCATCTGTCCTTGACATTCTGTGATTTGTAGCTGTCTTCTCATTTGAAGCCCTCCTTCTAACACCGCATGCCATTCTCCTTGTCTTTCTCTGATTCTGTGTCTCAATTTCCCCTTTCTTTAATGACAGCATTACATTAGGTTAAGGACCCATCCTCTTGTAAATAACCTCATGCTATCTGTTTGTAACAAAAACAAACCTATTGCAGAATAAAGCTGCATTGTAAGGTCTTAAGGAGTATTGCTTAAGCATACCTTTCGAGTGAACAAATGTCCTTTACTAATGACTTTTATGTTAATGTGAACATTTCTATTACCTGTGTGTGTATGTATATGTGTATATATATATGCATGCATATGTGTGTGTGTATGGTGATCATCTCATGTGACTGCCTCTAAATGGTTTTGCAGTGCAAACAGCATGTCTAATCAGCTTTCTGGCTAGCACTAGACACGTGGTAGTTTTCCAGAGCGTGTTGATTAAATGCATAAATCTATGCCCACTACAAACAAAAGGCTTTCAGGACCAAAGATTACAAGTATGGATAATGTCACATAATATCTAATAATCTACTTTTTATTTAATCATTACTACAGAGAAAGGAAGTAGAGACACTTTGAATGAAGTACAAAGAGAGCGTAGTTCTTTTCCCAGGGTCTCCATTGTCTGTGCAGCCTTGGGGAAATTACTTAATTTCTTCAAGCTTATCTATAAAATATAAATGAAAGAAGTTGCAGTTTACTGATTCACTTTCAGATATTTATGGTTTGCATTTTCTGTTCTAGAACCACCAGAGACTCAATTTAATCAGAAAGTTGAGGCTGTGGCTGATGAGCCTGACATGGCAAGCTAAGAAGTGTTCTTTTTTTTTCTCTTTTCTTTTTTTCTTTTTTCAAAATTCTAGGCAAAATGGGGCCTTAGGAAAATCAAAGGAGAGTTTCAAAACAAGGTGTGGTGAGGCGAAGAAGCCTCGTGCTATGGTTACAGTAGACACAGGACGCCGATGGGGCATTCCAAGAAAGGAAGGAGAGACAGCTCCATTGCTGGAGGAATTTGGTCAACACCTTACTAGAAACCACATATGACCATGAAGGCAAAACTCTTATTTATGTTGAGAGGTCGAGAGGATTTGATATCTTATCTTCAGAGCAGGAGTCACATCAAGGCTTTTCCTATCTGTTGCTGACCAACTTGTATTTCTGTGATCAAAAAGAATTTGTTTTTTTTTTAAATTTCTTGCTGCCTCTGTTTTTTTTCTTTTTGTCGTTGTTCTTCAAATAAAAGTCCATGTACACACACAGAAATACTCTTCAACCATAAGGAAGGAGTGGCCTTGTAATATTTGTTAGAGCATCAATTGTTCTTGAGGGTACGGTGCTAATTGAAAGGGATCAGAAAGAAAAGCCAAATTGAAAAACAAAAAAAAACCTTTCACATGTAGAGACAACGAAGCGAAGCGAAGCCGAGTGGAGTCAAGGTTGCCCGCGTCTGGCAAGTGAGGGGAGGAGAGAAGAGCTGGTCAGGTGTTAGAGAGGGTCAGACATGCCTGGTGCTGTGTTGAGAAGGCTGCCCTCGGGAGCCGCATCGCGTGCTCAAGCTTTTCTAGGACATCAGCCATGCTTTCTTCACCACACAGAGGAAAGTGTAAGCCAAGACAGCAGACAGGCCCTGCCCCGCGAAGCTGAGCGGTCACCAGGCCGAAGGATGCTAGCGGAGAGTTTGGGGGCATCTGAGTGCGTGTAAACCACAGGTGTTCACACACAATGAGTGCTGTGCCTGCCTCTTGGAGGTTCTGGTTTGTTTTAATGATACTGTGCTTTCTCACTTTCTTCCCTCAGTCCAGGGAAGTTACAACCTACTTTAGTGTGCTGCTCTGTCTGTCTTGTATGTTTCTATCCAGTGTGCCCAACTATCTGTAATGAAGCCTCAGTGAAATGAGCAAGTAATGTCAATGATCATAAAGCTGAAAAAAAAATCAATGCCAACCCTCATGCATGTGCATGACGCTTATTTTCTAATGCAATTTTGAAATGAATACATCAACCCTGTAAGGAAATAGAAGAACAGGCATCACTGCTAAGGTTACTTGATAATTCTACCTGACAGACTTGAAGGATAATGATGTCAGTCTAGAGACTGTTTTCACATAAAATTTTTAATGAAAAAAAATATTGAAAACTTTATTATTGTAAATAATCCTTCAAATATTTATATACGATGATGGTGTTTTCCTCAGCATAAGCGGATTAAGATGTATTTAACAATATTATTGGAGTCTTTTCTCATACTTTATTGTGGATTTAAAAATACCTTTCATATCAGCTTTGAAAGATAATGAAAATCATTTTTAATTTATATGTATATTAAAGGTAAACAATCAAACACCTGAGTTCAAAGCACTTGAGATTATTTTATTTCACTTTTATATAGAGTACATTGGACTGATTTTACATTTGACAATTTTGAAATAACTATGAAATGTGTTTTGTTTCAGAGTTGTTCAAAACAATCTTTGATCTAACATCTAGGTTCATTTTATTTTGATTCACAATAAACTAAGTTTGAGAGGGAAAAAAAAGCAACAAAAAGAAAATAACCTTTAAACCTTGCTTTTATGATGTTAGCCGTTGACTCTGGACCCATGAATGCAGTGGTGTGTCTAGGCGCTCGAGGCAAAGCCTCTGGAAACTACTTCTCGACTAGTAGCCTTGAGAGTCCTTCTCCCCTCTTCCTCAGTGTCCCTTAGCCTTGCAGGCCCTCTTGCAATGGGGGCAGGGGAGAGGGAGCATAAGAGTATGACCCAATGGGAATATGACCAGTATGTAAAATATTTTTTTTTTTTTTTGAGGTAGTCAGCTTTAATCCAGGCTGATCTGGAATTCACTATGTAGTCTCAGGGTGGCCTGAAACCTACACAGTGACCCTCCTGTCTCTGCCTCCTGAGTGCTGGGATTAAAGACGTGTGCCACCATGTCTGGCAGTATGCACTATTTAAAGATAATTAAATAAAATATTTCGTAAACAGAAAAAAAATACAGCTAGACTTTAAATTATTTAAGTAACATTATAATAATGTGCTGTATCTCATACAATACAGAATATTCCAGAAATTGTGTCTTTCTCCATTTTTATATTGATTTTTATATTGAAATGGTACATTTATATTGAAATAGTAATAGAGTATTAAGTTGTTCTAAAAAGATGATTTAGAAAAACAGTACAGTTCTATGTAGAACAATAGTAATAACAAATGTAGATATGTGATTGTCATATTATATTGAATCCAAAAAAAAAAAATTTGAGTTAAATAACCAGTAATGAGTCCACTGTAAACTTGAGTATTTTTCAGTTCAGTAACTAACTTCAATATCTTTATTTCTTATCAAAAATAAATCTATCCATATTGGTTTAGCCAATTTAACAAAATGACCTGTTTGTATTTCTGTTTCAATGGTGGTATGTTATTATCCTCTTTAGAAATTTCAATCTATTTAAAATGTTTATATATGTCATGCATATTCTATGAAGTTAGTATAATTTAACTTAACATAATTTACATGGAGAGTCTTAAAAATGGTTTAGTACTCACTTTGGTAGCACACATACTAAATTTGGAAATGGTACAGAGAAGATTAACATGGCCTTAGATCAAGGACGAAATACAAATTTGTGAAGCATTCCATATTTTAAAAATGAGGGGGGGCTGGGGAAATGTCTAAGCCGTTAAGGCATTTGTCTGCAAAACCAAAGGACCTAGGTTAAATTCCCAGGCCCACGTAAGCCAGATGCACAAGATGGCTCATGCATCTGGAGTTTGTTTGCAGTGGCTGGATACCCCGGCACACCCATTCTCTTTCTCCTTCTTCCTCCCACTTTATGACTCTGTCTCTCTCAAATAAATAAATTAAAGTAAAAAAATTTAAAAATGGTTTACTTGCACAGTTAGTAATAACTCAATATTTATAATATTTTTACTGATTTTCAGGCATGGATTATTTTATGCCTATATGCATATGTGTATAGTACATAACATGTGTGCAAATGCATATTCCCCATGCACATGTGTCTTGTCCAGAGCCCAAAGAACACTGGGTTTTCTTCCCTGCTGTCTCTCTTCTGCATGTTTTTTGAGATGGAATCTCTCATTGAATATGGAGGTGCTTTTGTTGTTGTTATTTGTTTTTTTTTTTTCAGTAAGACTGGCTGACCAGCCAATTCTAGCAATTTCTCTATTCTCTTTTCCACACAGGACTTGAGTTTAATGTGTGCATGGCCACGTCTAGCTGTTTACATGGGTACTGGGGAATTGAGCTCAAGGATAGGTTTTCTGAGGGTTCTCTTGTGTAGCAAGTATTCTTATCCACTGAGCCATTTCCCTACACATAGATAAAGCTTTTTACTTTCACTTTTTGATGATTTAAACTGAATTTTATAGAAAACACTGAATTTATTTTATAATTATCTAATGAAAACTTCTGAGTGACATCATAAAGTGTTTATTATTATTATTATTATTATTATTGTACTGGATTGGTGTTTTCTTCTCAAATAATCCTTCTTACCTCACTTCATAGTGGCAGTATTTGATGGACTACATCATGTTGCCTCCAGTACTTAACTTCCTTCTCAAAATTAGGGTTTTTTTTTTTTTTTATTCTGAACCAAACATGATTTAGTATGCACAGACTAAAAAAATGAGTTTTAAAGTTATATGTTTCATTTATAATGAACTTGAATTGCTAAGTAAACCTAGCCCTTATCTCAGTCTGTCTCTATGGGAAGAAAAGAAAGTTAGTGTGGATGTCAGTAATGCTTTAATGCTGCTTAAATTGACTGTTTCTTCTCCTCTCTGGTTTCAGATGCAATAACAGAACGCAGTGTGCAGTGGTGGCAGGCCCGGACGTCTTTCCAGATCCCTGTCCAGGAACTTACAAATACCTTGAAGTGCAGTACGAATGTGTCCCTTACAGTATGTATGCCCCTTCCTTTTCTATAGAAAGAGAATGCATCAGCCTTTCATTTGCATGCAGGGACCAAGTATTCTCTGTGCTTACATAAACACAATTAAATAAAATGAGTAAGAGGTTAACAAATTTACTGTGAGGATTTTGTACTCTTTCCACAGTGCATGCCTGTACAGCCTTTAATTTGGGAGATATATTGCTATACATGAATGCCTGTGTGCACGCCATTCCTAAGTCAAGTTCATAAGGAGCTTTTGAAAGTGTTGAGGGAGCAGTGTGTCAGGTCTGCAGCCATTCAAATTTAAGCGCATAGGAAGTGCGTAGATAATAACATCAACATAGATAAATGTCCAATGTGATCCCAGTAATGATGTCGACATTTCGTGTGATGGCAAGCTTCAGAGAATCCATATATATATATGTTCCAAAGGGAACAGACTAGAAAGCAAATACAAGGATGATTTTAACTAAAGAGCTCTTCAAGGGGTATTTTATTTTGTTCCTAGAATCAGGTCTTTACAACCCTTATTTCAGTCATAATATAGGCCAGAAATGTTTTATTTTTTTCTTTTGGAACAATGAGGAATCTGATGATCTAAAATGGAGCTTTTTATTTTTTTTTTTAACTTTTCTTCCAAAGGAGACTCAATGTCTCAAAAAGGAAATAATCCAAATAATTATTCTTGGGTTGTCCTATGGAAAGTTGCTCAGTAATCTGCTAGTCTCCTGTAGACACTCAGCTCATCTCAAATCCCAAATTCCAACTTCCTTTGATGTCCCAGAAGGAACAAAATATCTAGGTATCAGTAGGCTTACTCTGCCAGGAGACGATTCTGAGCCTTCCTTCTCGATGCTTATTTCAAGAAATGCCATAGTACTCATGAACCAGAAGTTTGCCTATTTTGAAAGTAGAGAGAGTTTTGGTCAAGAAGTCATATATTAATTTTTAAATAATTATAATAGTACAATTGAAATATTTCTGGTTTTGAGCATATTGATGTTTTATAGAGTTTTATGTTTTAACAAGTCTTTTTTTTCTAGTGATGCTTCATGTGTTGATATTTCTTATCCTGCAAAATGTGAGCGATAGGCTTTATTAAACTTTAGTTAATGTATGAGAAATGTTCAAATTCATTTATAGTTGACCTGTGATATTGTGAAGAAATGAAACTCATAAGATATCTTGTAACTGCAATAGTTCTCGTTCATTTTCATAAAGAGATCTTTGTGATCTAAGTAGAACTCAATGCTAAAAAGGCATTTTATAAAAATATACAATAAGGTACACCTAATTTCTAAAGACAATTTCAGAAAACACCTGTCTTTTAGATGTTATATTTTAAAACATGAAAACTGAAGGAAAATGTCAGATAGTAGATTTTATCATAAGTTTTTAAAAAGTGAAAAACTTCATAGCAATCTCAAAGTTCTTACATTTGATCAGAATTTCTTTGAGGATCACAACTCAAAGATCATTGCCAAACTCATCCTGAAATATCATTGACTTTAATCACCTCAATGTAAATAAGAGCTTGCGAAAGCACTTCTGCATAAAATATCAGTTTCCCACTATTCATTCTTGCATCAGTTTTCAGAAATTGGCAACTTTATTCTTTCTTATCTTATTTCTGATAATCTGTATTTTTGTGACTTCCTTAAAATGGTTCATTATATATTATTAATCTGACTGCTTCATTAAATTAGAGTTACAAAGTTAGGTACCTACTAGCTACTTTATGCCTATGTTTGATTCATACTCTATAGCATGACAATATTAATTTACATTATCAGCAGTGTATTTTGTTTAGATGTGTAACACCAAATTGAAATTCTTTTGTGAATTTAGCATCATTTTAAAGGAAAATAATCCAACTGAATGCACAAACTGGAGCTGGAGATACGGCTCAGTTGACAGAGGGCTTGCCTGGTGTACACAAGTCTTGGTTTGGGGTTTGACGCCAGTACCTCATAAACTCATTGTTAATGAGTTTAACAGAAGAATAAGGAGCTCAGACATCAAGACCTTATAATATGATCTGATTACATAACATAACAGCCACACTCTTCAACCCATGTAATCGTGCCCTCTGCTTATCTGTTTTTAAGCCCATATTTAGATCAACAACCGCCTATTTTTTAAGCATAAAATGCATTCTTTTTTCCAATGCTGAAATCAGTTACCTAACATCTCTATAAGTTATGGGCTCCACGCGGCATGTAGTCTGTGGGTTGCATGTTTCCGTACCTTCCCTTCTTCGCTCCTCACGAGATACTCCCTGCAAATGTGTGTATCTCCACTTGACTGAAAAGGAAGTGGCGTCAGCAGGCTGCCTGCATGTCCTGTGCAGGATGTAGACTAGCTAGGCAAAGGCAGAGCCCAGGATTTAATCTGTTTCCCACACCTGCTCTGAAAGAATCTCTGTATTTATCTTCTTTGATATTTCCCTTTGTATACAAATGTGACTTAATATTTAATCTTTTTTTCAGTATTTGAATCATGATATTAACCTTAACACTAATGTTACCCAGTGAAAGCAAGTATTTCAAGGTCCCAAAGCATTTGCTTTTAGTTTCTTAGCCATTGATTAAGAAGTCTGTGTCTATTCAGAGCAGCAGAATCACTAGAGTGTTTTTTTTTTTTTTCCCAAACACTTCAAAATCTTTAGTGCATGGGCAAGTTTTTGCCGTTAAAAATCCCTCTTTCAGGAGCGGGGGAGTTATCTCAGTGGTTAACGCACTTGCCTATAAAGCCTAAATACACCTAACATCTCTATAAGTTATAATACACAGGTTAGATTCTGCAGTGCCCACATAAAGCCGGAGGCACAAGGTGGCGCCTGCACCTGGAGCTGGTTTACAGTGGAGTCCTCATTCTGCCCATCTGCCTATTTCTGTTTCTCTCAAGCAAATAAATACATAAATGAAAAAGTGCCCCTTGCAACTTAGAGGAAGCCTCTTATCTAAATAGTAAGTTAAGAAGCTTTCAATTACCTGCATTAGAGAAAACAATGTTGGAGAAACTCCTTTTTCATTCACATTAGGCAAACCCGAGGTTTAGGATTGGATATGTTTGATTTTTTCCCCCCTTTGAACAGTTAAATAACCCAGTGATATACTGCTCCCTTCTGTTTATTAAATGGCTGTAATACCCATTTCCATTTCACAGTGAAGAGCACTAGCTGTGAAGTGTGTGGTTTAATTGCTGGTTGCATTGTGGTATTTGCTCCGTGACAGATTACAAACAGGACTGTGACGCCACCACAGTACACAGTCTGCAAAGTTCCCATTGCCTAGTACCTGTGCTCTTCCTTTTGTGTTTAGACCATTGCATATACACAGATGGTTATTGTTTTGCAGCTGTCTACTGTCCATAGACTATAGCAACCATGGACTAAACGGTCTCGTTTTCTGTTTGTGTAAGCTTTGTTACTCATAAAATGCCAAAACTACCTGTTGATCTATGTCTCTGGATGTATCACTATTGTTAATAAACACAATACATTTAGTACCTAAGACAATTTTATTTTTAATACTGAGATATGGAAGTAATAAAATTGCAAATATATTCTGTTCAAACATGTTCACTCAGTGTAATTTTACCAGCAATGTTGTCTGTTAAAGGATGATTATTTTCATTTGATACATATAGAAAGGCAGAGAACATCATGAAAGTATATCAGTGATAATCAGGCATAGTAGAGATAATATATTCATCTGAGTCTAATGCATTACATGAAAAAATGGAAATAACCAATGGGAGATTACGATACTGCTCATCAAAGCCAGCTCCTTGTGTGCTATAATAGGGTTATACCAACTGCTACATCCCCAGCTCCACTTACAATATGATTAACAGAATCTTAGGTGCCAGTGAGCAGAAACATAATTGAACAAGGACAATTGTAGAGAAGAACTTACTGAATGACAGGTCTTATGACTTGCTTTTGAAGATGCCAGTGCGGCGGGGGGGAAGAGTGATTGTAAATGACACTGAACCTGCGTACTTTGGGTGTCTTTGTACTCGTTTTCTTTTTATCACACTTACTAAAGTTATATTTAATCTTTTCTGAAATCTGTTACTCCGATTTTGTGCTTTCTTGTCAGCGTTCACAGGTAACCTGTTCCAATGAAATTTGGGGCAGCTGGATCAATGCAGTCCTCTGTTCTGGTTACACATTAGTTCCACTGACTTTTATAGTCTCTGGATTTTTTTTTCCAGATGTTTGATTTTGCCCCTTAGCGGATACCATCCTATGTGAAAATGACCCAAAAATTTAGCAGGCTTAACCTCTCCTTTCACCAACATCACTTTATTTTTTTTTTTTTTTTTTTTAGTCTTCTGTCTTTGTTTCTCTCCAACCCCCAACCCTTCTCTGACCTAAATTGAAGTTGGAATTTTGGACTCTTCAAGGACAGCTGCCATCATTTACTCAGGTGACAGGGACCACGTGTGTAGGAGAGAAACCGTAAAACAGCCAAGCCCCTACTTCAAGCATCCTGACCAAAGAACCTGTTCTCTGCACCCCGCTGACACACGGAGTTTCTACCAAGGCATACAATTTCACGCACATTACCCACCAACAGTGCTTGTTTTTCCTCATAAAATCAAGCTTTTCTCCTCCTCACTTCTTTGTTTCTTCCTTACAAAAAATGCAAAGCAAAGAACTTGTTACTTATTCTACCAATCTTCTCTTGTACACAGTGTCGGGTTTCATTAGACTAATCTAACCCTGCTTAAGACGCTCCTCACCTTCATTATTTTCAGTAGCTATGCTGGTAGTTATCTTTATAAAAAGAGATAAAAACCAAGTTTCGTGGAAAAAAAATCTTATTTATAAATTATTATAAAAGTTTTAGGCTTATCTTTTATAGTCACTTTATAGGAGGACCTAGACATAGAATCCTCCGGTGATGGCACAGAAATATCAAATTTTAGGTAGCCTACACACATCCCTTCTTTTTATGGTTTAACAGCCTCAAGTCCTGGGTAATTATGGAATCAGTCACTGCACAGCTAGAGCTCGTGGACTCCGTCATTATGGAGTTCTTTCTCTCTTGAGAAAGTGTTTTTTTTAAACTTTCAAAATATTTTTTTTCTATAAAGGAGAGAGATTCAGGCATACTCTCAATACTGTAAAAGACTAAAATGCACGCTCTTCAAGTGAAATTTGGAAATATATATATAGTACCTCATTGTAATTCACAGTCTCTCAGAGGAATATCAGAAGTCAAGGCGGTCGTCACGTGACAGCCTGGTATTGTGCTCTTCATTGGCTTGCTGTAGGGCCTACAGTTCAGGCGGTTAATGGTGACACATGGCAATATCAAAAATACAACTTTCTCAATATTATGAAAGAGCAGTTTCCCTGGGCATGTGGCTTGATCTTGAGCACCATGGCCTCTCCCATAAATTTAGTTCAAATTGACTGGAAAAAGCTAGTAAATGCACATTTTTAGGGAAGGTAGGTGTGCAGTTTGCTTTGATGATCACTGTTGGCTTTCTGGAAGCCTTACACTGTTGAATCCAAATGTATGTGCCACACTTTTTTCAGACTCAGTTTTTTACATGGCTTGAAATGAATTCAGCAACAGAGTTCTCTCAGAGCCCAAGGGTTGTTTGCAGTTAAAAAGAAAACATGGTCCTAAAGGGATCAGGGGAAGAGATGCAGAGTAGATCTCTGTGTGCTGGCGAAACATAACACTTCTCCTATGCTCTGTTTTTCCTTGACTCTTTTCTTTTCCCATTCTTATGACTGAGACAGCTCATTAGTTGTAATTATGTAAGGTAGCAGGAACATTTCAGAAAAGAGATTATATTCACACCTCTTGGTAAGAAAAATGCATTTTCCCCCTACAATGTAGCTTTCTTTCTTTTCCTTTTGTCTTTCGATCTTGTAGTCATTGTGATTATTTGGGTGCCCACAGAATCATAGCTGGGCATTTCCAGGCACCAAAATGTAAAAGGAAGTTCTTATGCCCACTTTTGACCTTGGGCAATTCTACTACTGTGTGTCCAAGCTCACCAAACTAAAATTTCAAAACCTTTGCTGCAAAACAAAAGAGGATTATGACAGATATTGCCAAGGCAAACTCAAAATTCATTCCATCGTGCCACTCACTGACTAATTGTTATGCTAAGTGAGTTAAAATACCAAGTGTGGAACTCATTCATGAAGAATCCCTGCACTTGGGCTGAAGAGCTGGTGTGGCAGGCAAGAGGCTTCCCTGGGAAGCTCAAGGACCCGTGCTTGATACCCCAGTACCCACATAAGCCAGATGCATAACGCCGTGCCTGAATCTGGAAGTTCATTTGCAGTGGCCCATTCTCTCTCTTTTACCATATCTCTCCCTGTCAAATAAATTATATATATAATTTTAAAAGCTTTAGGTGATGAGAATTCCATTTAAAAAAAAAATACCTGCTCCATGGCAGAAGTCATGTGACACTCTTTGTAAGAGTGGGTGAAAAGTATAGATCAAGAAGATTTGCTGTGCTATGATGCCATTTCCTTTATTCACATATTGATCTTAGACAGCATTTGGGATCAGCATTATTATTACTTATTGTTGTTTTTGTTTTTCTAAGTAGGGTTTCACTCTAGCCCAGGCTGACCTGGAATTCACTATGTAGTCTCATAGTGGTTTCAAACTCATAGCAATTCTCTTGCCTCTGCCTACTGAGTAATAGGATTAAAGGCATGTGTCACCATACCCAGCTATGGTTAGCATTAATTCCCACCTATGGTTCTAATCCTGAGTTTATTATGTGCTATGTTACTTCATTGAAAATTAGCTGTTACCGCTTAAGTTGTACAGGGATATTTTCCACAGTAGTTCCTTGATTGCATACCAGTTTGTGTTGATCACAAATAGTCAGTTTATCTTTGGTTTTTTAAGGTTGAAATCTTGGGCTAGTGAGCATCAACCTAGAGGAACCACGATGAAAATGTCTTTCATCCCTTACTTCTCTCTTTTACAAAGAGGGTCCTGTATCTCTCCTATTTCTGGATATTAAGGAAGAAACATGCCATTGTTTCCTAACAACATCCAAATGGATATAATACATTAACGGAATGAGTTCTTTTTTCAATACAAGCAATTCGTTGAGGTATTTTGACTATTTAGATAAGTCACATTTGTAGTAAGATTAAAACTTTCCAGTACACATTATATGTCAATGCATTTTAAATTCTAATTATTTCAAAGTATTCGAGATATCACCAATATCCGGCCTATGTTTGCAGAATGAAACTAAATCAAAAAGTCCTCAGTATCAATTCCTAGCCCTGATTTCAGATCTTAAAATGTTCTATGTGGATGTGATTTTAAGAGTTAAAAGTCTGGCAAAGTCTAGAACTCATCTGTCTTTGAGCCCTTTAAGTGGATTAGAGACCTCATAGAAAATCAGACCTAATTTTCTATTAGCTATGGTTGCTAGGTAACTATTTGATGCAAATTAATCATTAAACATTTAGCAGCTCATTTTTTGATTGGAATGGAAGGTGGAATGGCTTTGGAAGCTGACAGCTCAACAAACAACTGATGAAGAAAGAATATTCTGGAACATTTAATTAAAAATAGTGTATGTCTCAACCATATGGTTTTCTTCCTCTTGGTCATAATCCAAAAGGAAAATAAATAGTTGATAGAAGAAGCAAGAGCTTTTTCCTTATACTAAAGGTTTTTAGTCAGAAAATACCATTAACACCAAAAAAGCACACCAAAATGTTTTATATATAGTGTTATTTTATTTTCAACCTGTTCCATTGGTGAAAATTCCATTGTATGGTTCAATAATCTAAGAATATAAAATAGGCTCATCCCTATTTCCCAGCCCACAAACTCCCTGTGAGTATTGTGTTCACTTTTGTGTGGTGTGTGTGTGTGTGTGTGTGTGTGTGTGTGTGTGTGTGTTGATAAAGAAAGCAGGTATAAATATCTTTACATCACAGACCTAAGAATATATGTAATTTCTTGGAGCCTAGTACCTGAAAAGAAAGTGAAGTCTCTTGTGTTGACGTTACCTTCAGTGCAAAGACTTTCTGTCAGTAGATAGGGAAGAACCATTGTTTGGAAGGTGGTTTTCCAAAGAGGGTGACAGAACGCAAGTGTGAGCAGATGTCATGGTCCTGGTCCTCAACTGCACCAATTTTATGATGTTTGGTTGCTGTTAAACATAGTTAAGTGTTGCATTAGTTTCCTGCTGTTAAATTACTGTAGCATGATGGCTAAAACCCACATAACCCTTTTTTATTAGCATTCTGAAAGTCAGAAATGTAAAATTAAGGTTTTGGCTGAGCAGTGATCATTCTGAAGACTTGAAATGAAAATTTGTTTTTTTTTTTTTCTTTCTTATTTTATTTTTCTATTTTTTTTTCATCTCCCAGAAGCCAGTTACATTTCTTAGCTCATACTTTCTTGCCCTTCCGTCCTTTCTCTTTCATTGACAATCCGCCTCCCTGTCATGAAAGACGTGCATGATGAGCTGTAGCCCTTCCCTGTGCACTTGAGAATCAAGTCGCCATTTCAAAGACCACTCCATATCACTCTAAAATCCCTTGACTCTGAAAGGTAAAGTGCTCACTAGCTTTAAGAATTTGTATAAACACATCTTGAGAGAGAGTATATTAGGCAGACTACTATTTAACCTCTTCTAATTAAGTACAGTTTAGTCTTTGAAAAGAACATATCCAGGAAAAAATTCATGTAAAACCTTGTTTAAAACACTTGATTATCAGTTGCAAAATATTCACGTAGTACATCAGAGGAAAGAGGTGGCCCATGGCTGATTTCAGGCTGATAGTTTATTTGAGAGAGAGAGGATGGAATTGCCGGGGCCTCTAGCCACTGCAAAAGCACTCCAGAAGCAAGAGACACCTTGTGCCTCTGATTACTGTGCTTCTTTATATGAAAATTATTCCTAACATATTTTTACCCTAGCTTTGTTAGGCAAAGTCAACCCCATTTTTGATAAGATTAGATGCAATAATTGGAACATTAACATCCTAGGTCCTTTCCCATAATCCTCTTACAATGTGTTGATTTCTTATCATCACGGTTTATTTAGTTTCCAATGTAAATAAGTAACTGACGTTTACGCCGCCATATTCAGTTTT
This sequence comes from Jaculus jaculus, assembly GCF_020740685.1. NCBI lineage: Eukaryota > Metazoa > Chordata > Mammalia > Rodentia > Dipodidae > Jaculus > Jaculus jaculus. The sequence goes on along the minus strand of NC_059112.1, from coordinate 9,154,952 downwards.
CTAAAGCATCAGAGAAAAAGGCTAACTCTGGAATTTCCCATCTTTGACTTGATTTGCTTGTATTTACATGTGACAGACGAATTGGTGCATAACAGGCCATAATTCTAACTTGTGTCCGTCGTACAATGTTAGGCCCCTAAAATCAGTGTGATCAAATCAACAGGAAGTTCTGAAGTGGTGGAACCAGGATTGCACTCAGTCTTAGGGGAAGAAGTGCCAGCCCCCTCATGTGATTGAAGGCCGCCCCAGCACCTCCGCTGGTGGCCATGTCCTTGATGGAGACAGAGTTCATCCAATTTGAGTTCTCACTGTGGAGTGGTATTGATGTTTTCATGGCACTCCGGTCAGTCAATAAGGTTAAAAGGATAAGGTTTATTTAGTTTTCAACATTGCCTTCTTGAAGTCAAATGTCTCTTTAATTAAATTTTCCAATATTTGGCAAGAAAGGGATAGTCGTGTCAGCTTTCCTTGGCTAGATATTTAATAGCGTCTTAGGAAAGCTGGTAAAGACCTTCTCCAGTAACCCGAACCAGACGTGCAGCGAGGCTACTTATGAGAGCAGCCTGCAGTCCAAATGCTTTTCAAGGGAGTTAATGATGTCTAAGTTTTCTCATGGTACAAGTACTCATTACGTCTTATCCTCTTAAGTACATTATTCAACCCATCAGTGGATTGTGATGGTCTGTAAAATGCTGCTGCTTCATGTATCAAGCACTCCCGCAAAGATCCACATTGTTCTCACAATTACTTCCATGCCACAGTAAGTGATGGTAACTTCAAAACACCGTGTCTTTTCCTTTTCTTCTCTTCTTTCTCTTTCTTTCTGTCTTTCTTTCTGTCTTTCTTTCTTTCTTTTTTCTTTCTTTCTTTCTTTCTTTCTTTCTTTCTTTCTTTCTTTCTTCTTTCTTTTTTGTATTCTTGATCTGGGCACAAATAATGTAAGTGTGTGACTTTTTGTCATATGATTTAAAAGTTTAATTGTTTGAAAAATATGTTTATTTATTTGCTAGCAAAGGGAGAGAAAATGGGGATGAGAATGGTCATGGCTGGCCCCCATGCCACTGCAAAGGAATTCTAGGCACATACCACTGTGCATCTGGCATTAGGTGGGAACTGGGGAAATCAAACCTCAGGATTTGTAGGCAAGAGCCTTTAACAGCCGGGCCATCTCCTCAGGACCTTTATTTCTTTATTTTTAATATGTCAACTGTGCGCATCAAAAAATATATATAAAGCTGATTTATGAAAAATTTGACCACTTGTGAAGTGATGAGCTTTTTATTTACTCAACAGTTCCATAATAATTACCCAACAAATATATACCTTTGCAATGATTATGATTACCAAATTAAGTGTGAAGCCTAGCAAAATTAGTAGGACAAGCTACAATAAGATCTGTGTGCTTTTATCTAGTGTAGGAAATAGTCATTATGTTAGTATATTGAAAACTTTAGTCACCAAAGGTAACAACTGGCATGTATGAGTCTGATTGTAAATATTTCAGGTCATAATTCCTTACAAAAACGTGTCATTGTGGAGCCTATATCCCAATGTTCTGGCATATTCCACTCCTGGGAGTGTTTGCCTCCCCAGGATAGAATTGTGCCTTGTAGAAGTCATAGTGGTTACATGCAAGCGACAAGAAAAAAAACTTGGTGGCAATTTTCTCTCTCCAAAGTGGAATATTACTGTCAAGTAAATTATCTACCTTTTCTCTGTACCTTTATTATCATGAAGAGAGTGAAGATTTTATTAATTTAATTATGCAGTGGACTTTATTTCCAACTCACTTCTATTTTAGATTCAATGTCAGATGCCATCTTTATAGAATCACACTACAACAAAGATGCTTCCCTATTTCTAGTCTGTGTTTTATCCCTATACGCTTTACAGGAATGGTAGTTTCTAGAGCTCCCTGTGTACTGTGGTAACTGGGAGATACAGCCTTCTCCACTCCCAGTCTCCGGTCATCACCTCACCTAGTATATATATAATAAACGCACTTACAATGCTGTTTATGCAGGTCATCAGCATTCAGTAAGTGCGATAATAGAAATAACTAAATAAATATTTAATGCTGGTTGTGAAAAATAAAGAAATATCACCTTGAGGCACTAATTGCAAAGTTACTTGGCTACGTTAAGCTGTGCATGGTTAGCGATTGCCATATTATTTATTCAACACTGCATGGTTAGTGGTGGCCATATTATTTATTCAAAATTGCTTGCTGAGTTCCAATATTGTTGTCTTACACCTCATGATAAAAGCTGAAGCTGGTCAGAGTAGACTCGGCAAAGTGAGCATGAGTCTGCACTCATGTTTGGGTTCAGTTATCCCAACATAGTCGCCCTCACAATCTCTGAGGGATGCGTGAATCGAGGGATTTGCAGAAGTCATCATGCCCTGTGAGTTGGTCTCAATCCGAATGATGAGCACTCCAGAGAATCACGAGGTGCGTGATTCTGCACTCAGCCACGGCTCGTGACGACCTTGCTTCCCAGACCTTGTTCTTAACTGAGATAATTCCATATGTAGAACTTCCAGAAAATCTACTTCGAAATTACATCTTATGTAAATGCAAGACTATTCTTTTGCCAATGGGTAGCAATTTTTTTTTTCCATTCAGTTAAAATTAGTTTCATCTTACTGCCCCGGCTTTGACTTAAATTAGTTTATCTTCAGGTTTGAGCAGCTCACTTAAACCATCAGTGTCCCTCTTACTCGAGGGACTTTCCCTTACGCTTGCCCATTCAAAGTGTAATCCGGTCAGCAATGGTAATGAGGTTTTGTTCTCTGTAGCATCTATCATCATCCAGAGCATTCTGGATCATGTTCAAACGTGAAAGCCTTACTGTCCGTGACATCCCTGAGAAGAAGAAGCCAGGCGGCCATAAAGAGGGATGGAAAACAAGGTGAAGGGACCTAGGGGGGATCTCTGAAAGCAATGCTAAGAGAGCTGCTGGCATGGGATAGCAAGCGTTTTAAAATAATCAAAAGTTTCAGGGGAGCCGGGCATGGTGGCGCACGCCTTTAATAAACCCAACCCTCCGGAGGCAGAGGTAGGTGGATCACCGTGACATCGAGGCCACCCTGAGACTCCATAGTGAATTCCAGGTCAGCCTTGGCGAGAGTGAGACCCTACCTCAAAAAGCAAACACACACACAAAAAATAAATCAGGGAAGAAGTAAACTGAATATCATATACGTCCTAACATAGGACAATTTAAGTAAAGACGGTACTTTTCAATAATCCTGACACCTGACTCTCTTTAGTCTTTGTCAGTAACCATTTACCAACTGTTTCATGGTGCTTTCCCCTGTGTTACACTTATGAATCAATATAGCATGAGAGAAAATAGGTTACAGAGCCAGACACAGGCTTCAGATTGTCCACAGCCTTGTGCATCAGGTTGAGGACTGTGGGCTTGGTCTGAGCTCATTGAAGGGCTTAAGACAGCTTGAGTTTGTAAAGAATGCATGTTTGGTAGAAAGCTAAAAGGGAGACAGAGGAGGGTTTCTATGTCTAACAATGTATACCAATCACTTGTGGTCTTGTTTCTGAAGGACACACGCAGTGCTTCCAAAACATATCATCATTATTTCTAGAAATCTATGTCATTATAAAGGAATAACGTGAATGCAGTGAATTTTAGAATACAGTCCATCATTCTTTTAGAAATTACATGAAGATTGCTTATGTTGGAAAAAGTACTAAGGATAAGATATTTGAGTTGTGCAATATGGTAGCAAGTCTTCACATGTGTGATCGAATAGATACCTCTTGTTTCTGTTGATAATTATGGTCTAAGGGACGCGGTATGCTGGGAGCCTTTGAAGACGTTGCTCCACAATAACCTGGGGACTTCTGTGGGGATTCCGCTCGCTAGGTCACCACCAAGTTCATCTCCGTGTTATTTCTACTAGATGAACTTCAGCAGAGCTTTAGAATGCAGTTGTACTTCTGCTCTATACTTTTCCAGATTTTTTTGGCCTAAAAAGAGAATCATATTCATTTAAAATAATTTATGAATGATTCCACTTGCATTTTTTAAATACGCAGGAGTGGTTTGTTTCTTTATTCAGTCTAGATCCTTTCCTATGACTTATCTCTGGAACACTCAATGCTGATTTTCTTGCATTTCTGGTCATTGAACTTTTACTTGATTCTGGGATGTCTTCTTAAAGGTGCATTTCTCCCTTTAGAAACGGTATGTTTCTTCTGTGTGTTTTTTTTTTTTTTTTTTGGTCAACCTTGTCTTTTGTACTTAATTATTTCATTAATGTAGTTTTATTATTGTAATCATTAACTCAAATCCTCTGTCCAGTTTGCCTATCAATAACATTGCACTAATCATTGTTTACACCTTATAAAGTGTCAGTAAGAAGTTAATCAAGTTAATTATCTTTAAAGATACTCAAGTAACATAAATGTTCTACCAATCTTGGTTGTTATTGTTTAGAATTCTGTTATCAGGGACAACTGTGAGCGATCACCACTCTTATGTGAAAGTGCTTCTGAGATACTCTAAGTTGTTGACCAAACAGGAAGGATTGAAGCTAGGCTTGAGCAGGGAGTTACGTTACACTAAACAATTAGGATCCAGTGATTTCCAGGTGCACATTTTATGGTAGACACCTGTTTGATAAACATGAGGCATTGGTTTATCAATCACACATCTAAAAATAAATTTCTGCATTTGCACTTAAACTACCAGTATCAGATGACACAACATAGATTTAGGAAAAATGAATTAGTTTAAAAAGCCTAGACATCAAAACTGTCATTTCTATTGTTGAGGATAACAAATTAGGACAGTCTCGCTGGGCTGTGACTCAGGGGGTGATGGAAGGAAAAAAAAAAAGAGCACTGGATGTCAAAAAAAGACCAAGGGCTGGAGAGATGACTGAGCAGTTAAGTGCTTGCCTGAGAAGCCTAAGGACCCCGGTTTGAGGCTCAATTTCCCAGGACCCACGTTAGCCAGATGCACAAGGGGGCGCGCGTATTTGGAGTTCGTTTGCAGTGGCTGGAGGCCCTGGTGCGCCCATTCTCTGTCTGTCTCTATCTGCCTCTTTCTCTCTATGTCTGTTGCTCTCAAATAAATAAAAATAAACAAAAATAAATTAAAAAAAAAAAGACCAAACCCTGTCAGTGCAGAATTTAGGCCTGCTTCATTCACCAGGATATATGTTACCCTTTTATGATATTTTTCTTCTATCATTTGCTTTTATGTTTATTTGAACCTTTTATTCTCTTTACATTAAAAATAAAAGTTTTATTTAAAGGCTCAAGAATGGTATTTCCACTGAAGGTGCTGGCCAGTGGTTAATGTAAACTTGAAATCATTTGATTCAGCGTACAGCCTCTGAGCTGGAAAGATGGCTTAGTGATTAAGGCGCTTGCCTGTGAAGCCTAAGGATGGATGTTTGGAGTGCAGCCTCTGGACCGGAGAGATGGCTTAGTGGATAAGGCACTTGCCTAAGGATGGTTGTTTGATCTCTCTCCAGATCCTACGTAAGCCAGGCGTACAAAGGCGACTCAAGCTGAAGGTCGCACATGTATACTAGGTGGCAAATGCATCCAGAGTTCAATTTTGGTGCCGAGGACCTGGCAGACCAGTTAACTCTCTTGCTCTCTCTCTCTTTCTCCCTCATTCTCTCTCTCTCTAAAAAATAGAAAGAGCAGTACCTGCTTCCCTGTTTGTAGGGTCTGTTTTCATAGACTGAATGAAACTCATGGAAGTTGAATGAGCATTGATTCACAGCAGTCACTGAAGGGTTTTAATGTAACATAAAAGTTATTATTGTTAAAGAAGATCAAATTGTGCTCAAATTTTGATAGCAATCTACTTATGACTGATTTTAAAACAAGGTATTTCCTCACTTACCAGGAAATACACACTTCCATATTCCTTTTCAGTAAGTAGTAAAATTCCCAAGGAATGGAAAATAATGAGATGACTTAACAAAAAATATGCATTATATGGAGATATAAATTCAGCAACTTGTTGAACAATCAGTGATTAAGATTTCAAAGGCATTTATATTGATTTTCCCAAGACTGTATGTGTATAACTTTGTCCAAGTATATGCTACTTTTTTTTTACATGAGCAAATGTTTGAAATATTTTCAAGCACTTAGAAGCACACGGAGATTTTTTTTTTTTATGAAGTTTAAGGAAGTAATAAAAATGACTTGAAAGCCTTAGGCTGCCAGTCCATCCTCTCTTCCCTATCCTGACCTGTCATCTGGGGTCTGTAGGATAATCCCTTTCTCTTAGAGCCCTGAGGATACATCATGCATGCTCACATGTAACAGTCCCCTGTTGCACAGTATATGGGCTAAAGTCACAATGTCATTATTTGTATGCAACTAACCTACAGCTGGTCACCCTCACCAGTATTCATTCCCCATTATTGTAAGCATAAGGCACAATTTAAAGAATTTTTTTTGTTTGCTTGTTTTTAGTTTTTGTTCTATTTTCCACAAAACTACATTCAACTTACCCAAATTTCAGGTGTTCTGAAATTTAGCTTTCTTGTGTCATTGGGCTCATTTCAAAACTTGGCAACTCTCTTTTGTTTAGCATAGCTGACATTTTCATGTTTATTCATGAATATTATCAGGGGAATTTGCATTGGCACAAGGAGAAGTCAGCCAATGTGCCAACAGTAAGTGTCCCCTGAGATGTCAGTCTTTAAAGCCACTATAAATTGTCTAATCCTAAGTGCAGAGCTATGTCAGTCATAAATCTGATTTCTCAGATGCTGTTTTAAGTTACACTTGCCTACTGTTCTGCGTCAGTGTTTTCAAACATTCTAAGGTACTGCTTTTTAACTCAGTTGCTGCCTGTTGAAAATCCCAACATCTTTGCTTATTTTTATTTGATTTTTAAAAATTACTAATTCCATTTGTGTGTTGTAAATGCCTTTGTGAAGGTGCGTGCTCCTGCGCGGAGGCCCATCCTTGCCTTCCACGTGGAGTGGGGCGCGGCTCCCCGTTGCTCATGGCTCGCGCAGCGCCTCCCGCTCCTCACTGTGTGCAGTGGAGAACGGAAGACCGCTGTGTCCTCTGCCTTCTGGCTTTCACGTGGGGTCTGGGGATCTGAATGCAGGGACACTGAGATGAAGACAAACACTTCATCTACCGAGCCATCTGCCGAGCCCCAGTCCTTGGTTATTTTAAATAAAAATTTAAAGTTGAAAACTCACAGTTACTTAATGGATGATATTTGTTCTTATTAAATCTAGTGAAGGGAAAATAAGAAGCCATTTCAAAAAGCACATGGTGTGTTTTTTTTTAAATATTTTATTTATTTATTTGCAAGAAGAGAAAGAGAGAGAAAGAGAGAAGAGACACAGAGAGGGACTGGGCACGCCAGGGCCTCTAGCCACTGCTAACTAACTCCAGACGCATGAGCCACCTTCTATGTCTGGCTTACGTGGGTCCTGGAGAATTGAACCTAAGTCCTTTGGCTTTCCAGGTAAATGCCTTAACCACTAAGCCATTTTTCCAGACCGCACAAGGTGTTTTTTATTTCTATGAATTTTTCAGTTAAAGAAACATTGAAAGATTATGTTTCATTTTTATTCATTCTTAAATAAAGTCCCACCTTGCCCATAGAATATATCCTAATTACTCTTATTCCTCCTCTCATCATACTTACAAGCCATTCATCGCGTGCTGTATTTGCTTTTTAAATCTCCCTACCATTTTATCCCAATTTATCTCAGTTTCGATGTTATTTGGCATTTTATCACTTAGCTTAATGTGGCCCATCCTTATCCTCTTCCATATCCTTGGCAAAATCATAAAGTTTATTAAAGCAATTTTACCTCCTCTTGTTTGTGACTGCCCTTGATCCTCTAACCATGTGAGTCCTTTGGATCATAATGAAAAATAGCTGGTACTTTGCAAGCTCTTTCTCTGTGCCAGACCCTAATTAAGCTTCAGAATAAACCCAAGAGGCAAGAAAAGAAAGTCCTTTTTAACAAGAAAACTGGAATGAAGAGAAATTACATACAATCAACTCCAAGATACATAGCTAAGCAGAAGTAGAATAAGGATCCATTTTATTGAAGATATGTGAATAAAATTCTGCTCTCTCAATCACTGTGACATGGTTCAATTAAATATGCCACACATACATACCTACATAAATGTGTATTTATGGGTATGGATGTAGTATAGTTTATAAAGTACTTGCCAGCATCCCTGTAGCCCTGGGCTTGAACCACTGCACTGCATAAACCTGGCATACAAGACTACAGTTACATCCCTGAGTAGGTGGAAGCAGGAGGATCAGAAGTTCAAAACCAACCATAACCACCTAGCGAGTTAGAGAGAGGCCCAAGATCCATGAGAATGTGTCTTAAAAACATCTGATTAATTTAATAAATTATCTTGAAAACATAAATCTTAATTCTCATAGTGATTAGTATAATTTTACTAATGATTACAAAAAAACTTAAAAAATTTTTTTTTTGTTTATTTTTTATTTATTTATTTGAGAGTGACAGGGCGGGTGGGGGAGGGAGGGAGGGAGGGGTGGGCAGGCAGGCAGAGAGCGAAAGAGGATTGGGCGCGCCAGGGCTTCCAGCCACTGCCAACGAACTCCAGACCTGTACGCCCCCTTGTGCATCTGGCTAATGTGGGTCCTGGGGAATGGAGCCTCAAACCAGGGTCCTTAGGCTTCACAGGCAAGTGCTTAACCACTAAGCCATCTCTCCAGCCCTACAAAAAAATTCTTATGTGTCTGTGAGAGCTTATATTTTGGCAAAAAAAAAAAAAATCTGCTAAGCACAATAATGTATAGAATTTAAGTGTTCAAAAATGCTCCTAAGTAGCTTGAGTGTAAGTCACACTGGCTTTATTGCCGCCTGGACAGGCTATCCACTCACAATTACTGAAGAAATTGTACAGTTTTATTATCGTCAAGTTAATTTAGCTGTGGTTAATGATTTGGAATGTTTAATCTATAAAATTTACTTCCTATATCTAAAACTGGAATTACTTGATAGAAAAAAACTTTCATGAATGATTGAAATGGTGTGTGTTTTTCCTACTATCCATATTTAAATCATAACATTAAAAGCAGTTCTGGGGACTCAAACTGTTGGTCAGTGGTAGAATAGGGCCTAAGCCTGGATTAATCTGTATCATGAATAAACAAAACCAAAACATAGCTATAAAATAAATAATTTGTCTTAGGTGTTGGAAAGGGCATGGTGATTTTGGGTTTATTGTCTTAAGCTAATGATAAAGGTTTTACGTTTTCTAAGCAATTCTTGATTCTATAGACAGAAAGCTAATGGGTCAGTCTTGGGAAAAGGCCCTGCCCAGTCTTCATGTTTAGAGGACCCTGTAATTTATGGCTGGCGGGTGCTGACCTCCTGAAGCCACACTCCTGAATGTACCTTTGCTCTCTAGGTCCCTCTTGCCCCCCAGATCCCATGTGCCTGCTCTCTGGACCATTTCACATGGTTGTGATTTTTCTGAATCCCTGGTGGGCCAGCTTGACTAAAGTAGCTTGTCAATTTTTTTTTAATTTATTTATTTTGAGAGTGACAGACACAGAGAGAAAGACAGATAGAGGGAGAGAGAGAGAATGGGTGCGCCAGGGCTTCCAGCCTCTGCAAACGAACTCCAGACGTGTGCACCCCCTTGTGCATCTGGCTAACGTAGGACCTGGGGAACTGAGCCTTGAACCAGGGTCCTTAGGCTTCACAGGCAAGCGCTTAACCTCTAAGCCATCTCTCCAGCCCAAGCTTCTCAATTTTTTGATGAGATTTTCAAGTGAATTTTACTGGACCAAACATATTGTAGATTGTGCTTCAACAGCTTCATGTTTCTGTCTGAATTAAAGCATGTATGTATTAAAAACACATCATGGGGTTAGGGAGATGACTTGGGCATTCAAGGTACTTGCTTACAATGCCTACTAGCCCAGGTTCAGTTCCTCAACACCCACATAAAGCCAGATGCTTAAAATCTGGCATTCATTTGCAACAGAATAAGACCCTGATGCACCACTCCTTCCCCGACCCATGCACAGGTTAAAAAAAAAAAAAAAAAAAAAAAGGAGAAGGAGGAGGGCTGGAGAGATGGCTTAGCAGATAAAGCAAATGCCAGAAAAGGCCAAAGGACCCAGGTTTGCTTCCAAAGGACCCACACAGAGCCCGATGCACAAGGTGGCTCATGTGTCTGAAGTCCGTTTGCAGTGGATAGAGACCCTGGCATGCTCATTCACCCTCCTTATCTGCCTCTTTCTTTCTCTCTGAAATAAATAAATAAAATTAAGATAGATGCTAGATAGATAGATAGGTGGATGGATAGATGGATAGATGGATGGATGGATAGATAGATAGATAGATAGATAGATAGATAGATAGATAGATAGATAGATAGATAGATAATAGGTAGAGGGATGACAGGTAGAATGCTGCTTCCGTGGTGAGCCTGACAACCAGCACCAGGTGGAAGGATTCAGAGGCAGAAGATACAGAACACTTAACCAGGCAGAAATCCAGAGGCTCCCGAGAGCCTTTTGGTGAAGTAGACTTAAAACTCACCGACCATGGCTTGGGGAATTTTGCAGAAGAAGAGGGAGAAAGACTGTAAGAGCCACAGGCTGGGATGGCATACCCAGAAGCACTGCTCCTCTCCCCAATGACTGACTGCTGCTCCAACAATTCATAACCCACAACCCCATGGGGAATATCAGCAACCCCACTAAGTAGGGCCATCAGTGGAATGGGGTCAGGAAGAAAGGAAATGGTGGTACCAACTCATGGTATGTCCATACAAATATATTCATAATAATAAAAAAGAAAAAAATGAAAAAAATATTTTAAAAGAAATGAGTAGGAATGGCTTGGTAGTTTACTAAAACAAATTACCAAAGTACTGCTCTCAGAATGTATTTTTTTCTGGCTTGAGTACATTCTAATATATTTCCCAGGCATGTTCATGCAATTCAGATATTACTAATTATTTATGTACTTGATTTTATTTTGTCTTTGGTTGTGTTTTGGTTCCTTCATTTGTCTTTCTATAAGCTCCTCTCTCATAATTTTATCATTTCTCCAGGAGAGTTTATGTTTTTCATTTGTATTGATGATTTGATCAAAACTTGGCAGCAGTTTTCTGAAGGAGTTCTAGTGCATAATGAATTATGTAAATTTAGGCTGCAATCCAAGAAAATTACAAACATGTAGACATGGGGCCCAGGGAAAGACACAGCCCAAGAACCCCATGACTTAATTAACAACTTATTTTAGATGAACATTTTTATATCTTAGAATTTTGATGAGGAAACTCTTGCTTCATCATTGTGAACCATGCAAATATTCTTGGTAACATCAGAATATTACTTCTAGTGGGAGAATGTATCCAGCTGTACTAGTTACGGGCGATGTGTAGTTGGCTTTGTAGATCTTCACCTGAAGGCTTTCAGCCGTTTCTATCTGTTCTTCCTCTCACCAAAGGCAGAAGCTACTTTGTATTTTTATATTAACCAGCTTTCCTTAAGCTTATCCTCTAGAACAATTGCTATCACTGTTTGACAGTTGACCTACTACATACCCTCAAACAAGCTTAGTTAGATAATCACTGGTTTGAGACACTATAAAGCAAAATACCTTTTAAACTTTTGTGAAGTACCTAAAATTATATTGTATATTCGTATTTTATTGTATATTACTGTATACAAAAACAAGAGAATACTATTGTTTTAGAAAACGGGTTTTTCATCTATAGCTATAATACCGTGAACATGTCTGATCTCAATGACTTCAGAAGCAAAGCAGGGTTAGATCTGGTTAGTGCTTGGGTAGGAAAACACAACAGGTTTTAAAATCATGCAAATCTGGTTTGATACCTAACACCCATACTGTGAGCCATGTGTGCTGTTATCATGCAACTCATGGAAACTTAATTCCCTTCCATAAAGAATGAAAAAAAGATTGTAAGATAAATTAGAAGTTGTAAGCTTTCTAACATAATGACCAATATAAGGTAATCATTGAATTGAATGCAATTAAAAATTAAAGTCTGTAAACCCTTATCACATAGCCAGTCCCCCAAATGTTTGACTTGTGGCCTATACACAGTGTTTTGCACACTCATTTTCACTTACTTAATTTTAAAGATTGTCATCTGCATGAAGGAAAGTGCTATCCGAACCTCACTCTGATTTCCATTTCTTTTGTCTTTTAAAAACATTTTATTCATTTATATGTGTGCGAAGAGTATACAGGGCAGAGGAAGAAGGAGAGAATGGGCTTGTTGGTGCCTGTTGCCTCTACAGACGAGCTGCAGATGCGCGCATCGCTTTATGCGTCTGGATTTCTTTGAGTGCCGGGGAATTGAACTACGGCCTCCAGGCTGAGAAGCGCCTTTAAATGCGGACCCGTCTCCTCAGCCTGATCACTGTCCTGTTCGGTTGCTGGCTATCAGCATATACGTTTATGCTCTTCCGTTCTTCTTCTTCTTCTTTTTGAGTCTGCATTTATTTTAATTAACGTTTTCTCTTTTTGACGAAAACTTCTATTATATGCTTTCAGAACGTCTGTCATTTATGACTGGATGTCTGAGTTAAATAATAACTAGAAAACCACAAAAATGTTCACTGACACCACAGATACTGCAATATAACCTGTACATTACAGATAATGATATAGACATGCAATGATGAGACTTTCAATATTGCTACTTAAGTATGTACATATGAATACTTACCAGTGCATCAATAGCTTGACTCTGCAGCTTACTTTTACATTAATAAATGGACTGCATTTTCTATTAATTACAGCCTTAGCTAATTATCTTCTTTTTTTCTTCCCTCCATGGAGAAAACATTTTGGAGACACTTATACTCCGATGACAAACATTGTATGCACCAATTGTTTCCTCTATGTTCTTCCTCCATCTAGAAATCAGTTTGTATTAACTCATCTTTAAGTTCATTAAGCCAATCAGTCAGCAACAACTTGTTTTGTTATCCCAGATTCTTTAAATTTTGTATGGGCTCACTTTTTATGTTTGTCATTAAAATAAATATATGAATTGAGATTGAAAAACACCCACCACTTTTATTCTTATTTGTCAAGAATCCTTAATTCCTTTCTTTATACCTTGTCACAGAATTACTCTCCTAGCCTATAGTACTGGGTTTGTTTGTTTGTTTGTTTGTTTGAGGCAAGCACAACAGATTGGATTTTTTTTTTTTTACATGACACATTGAGATAGTGAGAGAGGCAGAGAAAGAAAGAAAGAAAAAAGAGAATTGGCCTTCAGCTGTTGTAGTCAAACTCCAGACACGTACAACCTCTTGTGTGACCTTGCCCCCTGCATCACTGTGCATCTGGCTTACATGGGACCGGGAGAGTCAAACATGAGTCCTTAGGCTTTTCAAGCAAGCACCTTAACTGCTAAGCCATCTCTCCAGCCCCTATCCTATAGTTTTCAAATCCAAGAAATACAATCTCTAAAACAAGCAACGGTGTTTATCTGAGAAACATTTCATTCAATGTTTCCATGATGAGGTCCTGCCTAAGTCCCTGCCTTATCAAAATAGGAATAGTTAGCCATGGGCTAATGTCACATAAGTGTTAACAAATGAAATGAAATAGTGAAAAGAATTATGACTCTCCAGCCAAGATCCTGTTGTCAGCCCAGTCTCAGTTGCGTCGGAGCTCACAACAGGCGATCTGTGTGGTTTACTTTTTACTCACGCTCTGTTTTCAGGATGGACAAGAGAACAGAAAGACTTAGTCTTATGCCCACTTTATTTCGCTTGTTTGTGTGTGTGTGCTTTGTCTCCTTGCTTCAGCTGCAGCAGGAGTCCTGTGAAAATTAAAGGCCTAGCTCCAGTTCTTTTCTCAACTTCCCACTCTCAGTTGCATATAACTGGAAAGGAGGATAGAAAAAAAAAAGAGCTAATAGTAATATTGCAGTATTAAAAATATCTATTGGAGATTGACTAAAGAAAAGCTACCCTAAAAAAGGACCACAAATTAACTATATGTCACATTGAAATCACTGTTAATTACATTTAAATCTCAGTATTGTTACAAAGTAAGATTTAAGTACTGAGGCCCAGACAGTATTTCATGAGTGCACATGCATAGACTCATGTTTAATAGATGCTTCTGGACATATATTATACCCATTGGCCTAACTCTGATTTCAACCAGATTTGGAAAAACTATTTTGTGGTCGCTCAGGCCCCCGTTTGTTACCCACTCTTTCCTCTAGATGTGTCTACTTTGTCCTTTAGACATTTGCACTATGACCTTCTCTAGGGAATTAGCCAGCTTGGCCATGACTCGAGCCATCTGCCCGAGTAAGGGGACTTCATGTTGGCCAAGTCTGTAATCAGTCCATGGGGAAAAGGAACGCACGCACAGTCTTCAGTTTTCCTAATTTCCTATCGCCATTCTGGGAGGCACTGGTGTATGTTCCAAACATCTGAGTGGAACTTGGTTCTCCCGATAGCAGCAGCAACTTAATTCCCCATTTGGTGACATTCCTTTCTTTTCTGAATCTGTTTTCCTCTCCCTTCACATTTGTTTCCTGGGATCACCTACCCCCAGTATGATCTACCAGTATTGAAGGAAGAAATAACATCAGTTTGGGTCTAATTCTCAGAGATCTCTGAACTATATAGGAATATTTTCATATGTCATGTTCCAGGAATTAAAATACTTAGGCATCCCTCAGTCAACATTTACCAAGAATTGTTTTATGTTAAAATATTGCATATTCATTTACAAATCTAATTCAATAAAATAGTAATCATATTGCCATCTCTTTGAATATTTCACCTGTTAACTACTTTCTTAGATAGCAGCTATAATCTTGTCAGGTAAGATTGATATGTTTGAAACTTTAGACTAATATTATAAAGACTCTGTTCAATTATTGAATTCTACCAGTTATTATACTTCGAGTTGACATTTTAGCTGGAGTGGAATCTTCCTCCAGCTCCTAAAGGTGAGAAATTTCAGGAATTTCTTTTCTTCCTAAGACTTGCCTTTCAAAGGTAGGCATTGCCAAAACATTTAGGCTACATGAGATGAAAACTTAGAAGAGGAAAGATTCCACAAAGTCTAGATTATTGTAAACAATCGAGAAGAACAGTATAAACTGTTAAGTGGTACATGTAAGAGCACCAATATTGCCGGCTGTTGTGGCGCACGCCTTTAATCCCAGCACTCGGAAGGCAGAGGTAGGAGGATTGCTGTGAGTTTGAGGTCACCCTGAGACACCATAGTGAATGCCAGGTCAGCCTGGGCTAAAGTGAGACGCTACCTTGAAAAACAAAACAAAACAAAACAGAAAAACACCAATATGGACCAATACATTTCATCAAGAAGTGCCAGCTAGACTAAGAATGACCTTATAACCATGTGTGAAAGTGGGAGCTTATGTACAAGGAAATAGTATCTAAAATAAAAGCATGGCTTTATTCACACATGGATTTCCAGAAATAAAATCAAATAGGTCATAGTACCACTTCTGGTATATATCTATTGACTTTGTTGTATTTTGGGTTGGTAAGGAAACTATGTCCTACAGTTATTTTATAGCTACAGACCTAATCTGGTTTCATGAAAATCTATCGTTTTTGCTCGCATTGTGTAGCAACAAGGGAAACATGACCGTCACGTAAAACCAGTAGATGTGGTTTTACATGCTAACATCTATCCTGACATTCTGCTTAGCCAATTTGCCAGAATAGCTGTAGAGTAGTTACAGAGACTGTCTCCGGTACCTCTCCCGGGGCTGTAAAGTGACAGAGGCCGTCTCCAGAGCCTCTCCCGGGGCTGTAAAGTGACAGAGGCTGTCTCCGGTACCTCTCCTGGGGCTGTGAAGTGACAGAGGCTGTCTCCAGAGCCTCTCCCGGGGCTGTAAAGTGACAGAGGCTGTCTCCGGTACCTCTCCTGGGGCTGTGAAGTGACAGAGGCTGTCTCCAGCGCCTCTCCTGAGGATGTAAAGTGACAGACGCTGTCCCAGTACTTCTCCTGAGGATGTAAAGTTAGTTTTAGGGCCAGCTGTGTTTACTAATCACATATTTTTCTGCAGAAAAATTTAAGATGTCCAGATCTCAAAAATTTAATCAATTATTGGGGTGTGGCATAGCAAAGCTTTAATCCCAGCACTAGGGAGGTAGAGGTGGAAGGATTGCTATGAGTTCAAGGCCACTCCAAGACTGTATAGTGAATTCTAGGTCAACCTGGGCTAGAATGAGTTATTTCCTTTAAAAAAAAATGAATTAACCTTAGTTACCCAGTTTCTTTTGTTTTTCTATCAGATAGGAGATGGATACCTCTAGAAATGATAGATATTTTCATTCTGAGTAAAAACCCTCAGTGAATCTTTCCAAAATATTGTCAACTACATATGAGAAATTCAAATCTGGTTCCATTAAGCTAACATGAATTAACTTGTACCAAGAAACAGTGCTTCTGGGGTCCTTGAGTGGGCTGGAATACAAGGATTTCACCACTCTGACTGCTTGAAGTCTGGAGGATAAAGGTGTCCTGATGTCCACTGAAAGTGCACCTCAGTAAACTGGACAGATGTATTGAGTTTGCTGCATTCTCACCAACTTCCTCTGGTAGTAAGTGTTTTAATCTATCAATGTCATGGAGTAATTTTGCATTAGCTATAAAACAGAGAGGGCACAGTTTACTCGCAAGACCAATCACACATGTAGGGCAACAAATGCTTTGCAAGAGTTCAATGGCCTTGAATCCAAATAGATAGTTTGTGTTTCACTTAATTGAGGAAGAAGATTCACAAAGATGGCTGGTTCTTCTAACTGCATAAACTTAACCTGCACCTATCAAGGCATCAGTTTCATAGTGTTGGATGAAATTGTTTTTAATTTGAAGGAGACAACAACACTTTAAATAAACACTGTAAACTACTATGGTTTTATTATATGCATTTAATTTTTATTTTCATTTTTAAAGAGTCAACATTTCAAGTCAACATCTCTAATCTATGAAATTTGTAGCCACACTAGTAGAATATCAAACTTGACCACTCTGAGCATTTCAAGTAGCGTGCATAAGGGGGACTTGTGAGCCCAGAGGCCATGATCTGTGGTTAATAAATATCAGCTTCATAAAGACAAGAAATCTAGTCTGCCCTCATTATGTTTCCAAAAGTGCATAACATTTATTTGGAAGTACACATTTGATTCTGTAAGCCAGTAGCTTTAACATTTAAGAAGAAAAGGAGTTCAGGTTTACAAATCAAGGTCTCATTCCAAATACCATATTTTGTATCTTTTAACATATTTATGTGTTTGAGAGGGAAAGAGAGACAGAGAGAATAACAAAGCTTTAGGGTCACTAGCCACTATAAACAAACTCCTGACGCATAAGCTATAATGTGCATGTGGCTCACATGGGTACTAGGGAATTGAACTTGGGTCGTCAGGCTTTACACGCAAGCACCTTAAACACTGAGCAATCTTTCCAGCCCTTTTGTATCTTTTAAATTCCTAGTTCTATCTCCTTCTAGATTGGATGTGTAAGCAAGTATTTTAATGTATCCTATCTCTCGTCTATTCCTCTATAAAATTGTTACAGTTCATAAGTTCATGGTGATAACATAAATTCCTGCCTTCTAAAGTGTTTTGATGGTTAAATAGGTTAACAGTGAGGGTTTCCACATAAAAAACCATGCAGTCACTGTTGGCTAAAGCATGCTTCTGATTCCAATTATGCACTTATTTAGCCATACTTTAAAAATGCCCCAAATGCAAGTTATTTTTTTCCCATTTACATTGTTTTAACACATATCTGGATCTCCCTTTAAAAATATTATCAAATGATTGTTTTATTTAAACATTACATTTAGGGATAGGAGGTTGCTCAATGGGTAAGAAGACCCGCTGCCCACATTTTAGGTCCTCAGAGAGCCTGGGCTGTCAGAGATCCCAGGGACCCATGTCAAAAGCCAGCATGACCCCATACAGCATGACCCAGTCCTGTGAGAGAGGAGAATCACCGCAGCTCACTGTTCTGACCAAACAACAGGTTGACGTAGGGGTCGAGACTCCCCATCTAGGAGCAGTGGAGACGCAGTGAAGACCAGACATTCTCCTCCGGTGTTTGTATGCATGTGAGTGGGGAATATGCGGCCGTACACCACATCCATACACAATACACATATTATACAAGTGCAAAAATAAATAAATACATTAGCATCCCATTTAGAAAAAAAATTCACTTCAGCATAGGCCTGTGTAACCCACACATGTATTTCATATTGCATTTATTTTGCCTTGGTTACTTACAAATTGTACCAATTGCTCAAGATCACGCAAGATGGAGAATCTTCGTGTCATTTAAGACACCTGACACACCAGAAGTAGTGGCAGTCTTTCTTCTACACACTGTTCTACATGCAGAGCTGAGTCAGGAAAATCTTTGGGCAGGTGCGCATCACTCTCTCGATGAAAAAGCAAAGCCTGTTTGAACAAATAAGTTCCTGAGAAAATATAATTTCCTTTTGAAATTTATTTGCTTTTTAAAGTTTTGCTCTCTGGAAAGATCACCTGTATAATATAACAAAATTTATAAAGTACTTGCATTGACACCACCTAAAACATGAAATTAAAATCCCATATGAAACACCTTATTTTGTCTGTAGGAAGGTATATTTTGTTTCACTATAAAGTAAGGAAGTCACACCAAATAATGCTAGATTGTGGGTAGTTCCTTCCTCAGTGTTCTCACAAGCAAATTTGTTTTATGAGCCTTTCACAGATGGGTGGCGAGGAGAGAAAGAGCTGGAAGTGCGTGAGCTGCAGCAGGGGACTGCCTGGTCTGGCGGAGAGAGGAGCACAGTAGCCTCCTGTCACTTCCGCTGAGCCGTGCTTTTCCTCCACTTTGACATGTTTCACCAAGACATACATTTAAAAAAAAATTACAAGATTTTGTTCATTATTTTAAAAAGGGGAGGGGGAAAATCTGGCTGAGGCGACACACACGTTTAATCTCAGTGCTTGAGAGGCTGAGGTAGGAGGATACCTGTGAATTCAAGGCCAGCCTGGAACTACAGAGTGAATGCCAGGTCAGCCTGGATGAGACAGAGAGAGAGAGAGAGAGAGACAGAGACAGAGACAGAGAGAGGGAGAGAGAGAGAGAGGGACCCTATCCCAAAATAAAATGTATAAAATAAATAAGGTTAAATAAAAAAATAAATAGAATTAAATTGGAGAAACATACTTTGTTACCCCTTACTTGTTTTTATTTAAAATTTCAATTTATTAGTGTTGGGGTTTACAATACACTATTTATGTTGCCATGTGTGTGGGGGTGTGATATGATGTCCATGCATGTTTGTACCATGTGGAACACTTCCTATGTCTTTCTTGGTCTTTCTCCACTCCTTTTATTGAGGAAGGTCCTCTTAGTTGAAGACTTCCCCAGAAGGTCACACTGGCCTCTGCCTCTTGAGAGCTGCCAAACAGGCCCCACACCTACTTAGCATTTATGATTTATGGTCTCAACTCCAGTCTTCATGTTTGCATAACAAGTTCATCCTCCATTGAGCCATCTCTCTAAACTTGCATTATATGTTTGAATGCCTTTTGAATATGTGAGTCATACATACAGCAATATACACAAAACTAGTAGCAAGATTCAATCAATGATACATCTAAGGAAACACATAATGGAAAAGAAAAATAAGTTTGCACTTTGTCTTAGCTACCCTTCTCTTGATATATCCCCACCATATTTCTCTGACATTCACTTCTGTTTATTGGTTGCAATGTCTTCACACAGGCATCTTTGAGAGCATTCAAGAATAGATTGTTGTGAGTGAATATACATCCTAAAAATCCAAAAATCAGTTCATTCTAATGATTGTTCCTCCAACCTCAAGGTGCTATGAACCGTGCACATGATGGCTGCATCCAGAAAACATGTCTCGCCAGCTATTAGTATCTTAATCCCACCTCTTCTGCTTACCTTGTTAATTTACCAACATGCCTCCATATGAATCTTCAGATGTCAATGTGGTATGCAATTGTTGCTGACAGAGAAGAGTTAATCATTTGAGGTGATTGTATCCTCATTTTTTATTTAGCCACGTGTCCTGTCCCATGCTTATCAGCTAGCAATGACAAGACACTCAAACACGTATACGTCCATGATGAAACAAATGGTAGTGTTGATTTGAAATTTTACCGACAAGAACTTTGAAAAATTATTATTTTCCAGCAGCTATTATAAGTAGGTTCTAAAAGGAGAATGCTAATGGCAGTATTTTCTTTTAAGAGGCTAGATTAATGGTTTGAAAAGCTACACAGATCCCTCAAAGGAAAAGGGTGTTAATACACAGTAAAAGGCCATCTCAATCTCTTCAGCATCTATAGATATTGTATTTAAGTGTTTAATTTAGAATGTGGCTGCTGAAAACATTTTATGAATTATTGACATTTTCAATATAGACACTCTAGGATGAAATTTATCAGGAGATGTTAATTTTGGAAACACATTATATAAATCCATGATAATACAGGGTGCTTAAGTCACTCTTTTGTTCACTAATGCATGAGTATAATTTGAAAAACATAATTTGGAAGCTGAGCTGCAGACTCCTGTCTCTCATTAAATAAAAGGTTAGCATTTTATTGAAAGAGACAGATGTCCCTCAGAATTTTTGATGTGCAATACACCAAAAGTTTTAATGAACTTCACAGATCTTGTTTTTATTTACTAAAGAGCTTTGATAGTTCTTGGTGGATAGGAAACTGGAAGAGAAGCAATGAGGTATTTTAGAACAGTAAGAATTAGTGAGCCTGGTGGTATTGAATCCATGTTTCTTTCCAATGATGAGAGTTATCTTGATTTTCGTGGCCAAGAAATGTGGAGTCCATTTCTGCCTTGTATTCCCTTGAGAAATGCTATGTCTCACTAATCCCATAAGATAGCTCTGAGTAGAGTGACCTAGCATCACTTTCTTTGAAAATACCACAGTACTAAAATTGGTTTCATAGAAGCATAGCACATATTATTTGCAGTATTTCTATGTGTTTTGAATTACAGATGAACAAGATCACCTTTTATTGGAGATCATGAATACGATAAAAAGTGTTCCTTTGAATCCCAACTTTAACACATTTATCATACGGCCTGTGAGAGTTAAAGACCATGAGAATGTCTTCTTCAGTGTCTAATGTTTAGACCATTACAGGTCAATGGCACCTACTAATGTTAGCCTTTTTAAGTCCTTTAACCACTCCCTTTCTTGTTAACCCTTCCCTGATGGGAGTAATAAATACCACATCAAAATATGGTTTGGAAAATTAAATTGGGTTATTCATGGAAAAACATTTCATTAAATTACAGTGTGTTTCCAGACATATCACTGTGAACTTTGAAACTTTGATTACACACTTTCACAAGGCATTGTACATGGTGCATATATTTAAAAATACTTGATTCACTTACCCGTGATGGGAGAGAGAGTGACAGGGAGAGAGAGAGGGGAGGAACAAAGAATGGGCACTCCAGGGCCTCTTTCCACTTTAAATAAACTCCAGAAGCATGTGCCACTTTGTGCAGCTGGCTTTACATGAGTACTGGGGAATGGAACCCCAGTCAGAAAGATTTGTACCTAAGTACCTTTAAATGCTGAGCCATCTCCCCAACCTCCAACTGATTTTTACCCAAGAATGATTGTCTTGGTTACCTAGTCTGCATTTTTTTTTTCCCATTTATGTAACTGCGGTTGGCAGTTAAGGTTAGCCAAATGTATTTTACTATTCCATGCCAAATAAAACCAGAAAAACAATGCTCTCTAAAACACCACTGCATTTCAATGAAAAAAAAAAAAAAATGCTTACGAATTGCCTCCTCTTTTATAACCATTGTATCCCCCATGCATGTTTCCTTATTTACAGATTAAAGAAGTAAAGAACCATGAATGGACTATATCATTGTGCTATTTGGAACGTTTATGTTGCAAATATAAAATTTTATATATAATTTGTAGTTTTAGAAAATAAAATTTCAGCCACATAGTTAGATGCAATGTCATCATTCTCAGGGCACTAACAATTTTTGGCGTGCAACAAACTTACTTCTCTTTAATTTGCAGTGCAGTTTGGCAAGGCTTGGCAGGCATAAGCTCTCTGATCTGTACCTTTTCTTTTTTCATTTCTTTCTTTTTTATTGAGGTAGGGTCACACTCTAGCCCAGGCTGACTTGAAATTCACTCTGTAGTCTCAGGGTGGCCACAAACTCACAGCATTCCTCCTACTTCTGCCTCCCATGTGCTGGGATTAAAGGTGTGTGCCACCACAGCCGGATGTGTGTGTGTGTGTGTGTGTGTGTGTGTCTGTGTGTATGTTTAGAACTGACTGAAAACCTCTTCATTTTCTGAACAACATAACTATGATTTTATATATATATATATATATATATATATATATATATATATATATATATATATGCTATGAACTGGAGGAAATTGCAACTAGTCACATTTTCCTAGTGTCTTTCCTTTGTGCAGAATGAAATTATCTTTCATCTGAATCTGTCATTTGTCCTAACCACAGCATATAGCTTATGTCATTAACATTGACAAAGGACCACAATAAAATCACATTATGGAAAGATGTAAACATATTTATGGAGGGAGAATGGAGAATAAAAATAGTTGGAGAATTAAAAGTGAAGAGAATAAAGGGATAAGAACTATGTCCAAAGAGGTTGGGAAATGAGCAATGACAGCTGTCACGTCAGGATTCAGGATGTCGGGCAAGTTAAAGACAGGAGCTCCTGAAGCCGTCCAAGCCCAGCCGTCATCCAGCGGTTCGGTTTTTATGGCTGCATTACACAGAGAAGATAAGATGCACGCGAGTCCTGTGTTTTTACGGCTTTGCAGGCTGTTTGGTGTAAGGAATACTCATTTCTTGTTCATAAGGCTTGAAAAACCTTCCACATACTTTTTGTTTCCTTCCAGTTTTATACTTAATAATTTGGAGATAAGAATTTCTCATAAATTTTGCTTTATTCCCTACGTACTATAATGTTGAGAGGTGTTAAGTATTTGTGACTTTTGCACTATACATCTAATTCTGACTTTCCACTTGATTCTTTTTACAGAAGAATAAAAAAGAAACCTGTTCACCATTATTTCTAGTATGTGCTTAGTTCATGAGCTATTCACTGAATATGGACTATGGGCCCAGCACTGAGTGCTCAAGAAGGATTTATGCATGTTTCTTGTTTCCATTTAATTTAGCTTTCTTGTTTTCAGGGTAAACTTTCAGCACCAGAATTAGACACCATACAAAGACTGGCCACTTCTAACTCTTGCTAAGCTCTTCAGCGACAAATTACGTCGTCTTGCCGGTTTTTATTATGGAAATATGATTTGTGTGTTCTTGTTTCAACTTAAATTATAGAACTGTTTTACTTCAGTCTTGAAAATGGCAAATAAATGATAAATGAGCTATAGCCAGTCACGACATGGGCAAGACCATAATAATTATTCTCTGAAGCAGGCCTGTCCAATAAATCTTTATTCTGAGAAACCAGCAAGTAGTAATGGCATGCTTGGCTTTTGTTCCAGCTCTTGCCAATTTCTTAGAAATTAGAACAAGATGAAAAGATTGAAAGCAGAATATTCCCAAATAACAGTTAAGATAAAGAATTCAAATAGCTTGGAATAATTTTTAAAATCCCCATTAAAATGTAAGATAATATTTATAGTGTGTAATACACTATCAATCTGTACATTTTTTACATATCCCATCTTTCTAATCAAATATTTATTGGAAAAAGAAATATCACTCAGATAAAAAAGATCAGTAGGATAACTCAAAAGTCACCAAAGTGCTGAGAAGTGACCGTGGAGTGTTCAGCACTAAAGTGAGACGTCTCCATAACACCCTCCAAGTCTTGAGAACCATTGTAGAAGAGATAGCAAAAAGAATGTAAAAGCCAAACAAAGGGATGGGGAGGAGGACAGCTTACAGTGCTGTCTTCCAGGCACAAATTGCCCTTGACCTCAGGGTGGTTGATGATACCTATTTAATATCTGTATAATGGGCAGAAAAATAAAATTGCTGACATGGAAATAGAAGAGAGACAAGTTGGAAAGATCAAGGGATTCAGTCAGTGAACAGGGGATTTAGGAGGGGAAAATGTGTTGATGAGAGAGTATCATGATCATGGCATATTGTTCTCTTTATGGAAGTTGTCCATAAAAATAATTTAAAAGGAGGATTTTGGCCCTGAAAAGCAAGTTACTTTTCTTCTACTCTGGTAAAGAGTAGTTTTTGTGTTATTTAATATACATACTTCATATTCAAAAGGACATGTAGAAAGAAAACTATATTAAGGAATAAAACTAGTTGGAAATCTTTCATACTGTAGTAATTGAAAACTGTCAGCTTCCCACTTTCAACCCCAGCCTTCATTGTTATGGGGGTTCAGTCCAAACATTTCAGACTAGTGGTAAAATATTTTGTACTTTTCCTTGGATTTATGTTGAAAAAGGTTTGTGTTCTACTCACAGGGTTTGGTGAATCTTTTAAGTAAGGCTTTTTAAGGCTTTTTTTTTTTTTTTCTCCCTGAAGGTTAAACAAAATATTGTACAATTTTGTTCTTTTGAAATTAGTCAAAGTAGAGGCCAGTGGCCTGTTGGCCAGCAGCAGGACTCTAAGATCTACAAGCTGAATTTTCAAAACAATTTGATCAATAAGCAAAAATGCAAGACTCGCTTGACTCAGGACCACAAGAGGCGCCGCAGTTCCCGGGGCACCAAGGCCGCAGGAGTCTCGCACTGCACTTCTCTCTGGCAAGGTCTGATCTCACAAGACTGGATTCTGGAAGTATTCACTGTGGCCTGAACTGCATTGGCCCAGGGTGCTACACTTTTCTTGGTCTTGGAGCCCACACTGCAGCCACTGCGGAAGCGTCCTCCAGGCCCAGGCCAAGCCCCACCACACAGAGCCCCGACCCTCCTGCACATGGCCAGCCTCAGGCTCTACCTCCTCCACTTGGGCTTCTCTTAGATAAAACTATTGACTGCTTTATATTACCACACAGTGCATACCCAACAAAGAGAAATTGAGGGTGATTAATAACCAATAATAATTGCATAATAAATTTTGAGAGTCATTCTCAAGAGCTGGAGAGATGGCTTAGCAGTTTAGATACCTGCCTGCAAAGCCAAAGGACCCAGGTTCGATTACCCAGGACCCATGTAAGCCAGATGCACAACATGGCGCAGGTGTCTGGAGTTTGTTTATAGCAGCTGAAGGCCATGACCCACCAACTTCTCTCCCTCTTTCTCGCTCTCTCTCAAAGAAATACTATAAATAAAAAAAATAAAAAATAAAATAAAAAATAATTCATAAAATATTGTTGATATGTTTGTAAACTAATAAAACAACAGCTCTAAGCATTTTTACATACACAATTCATACACATATGATGACCAGTAATTTCTTCTGATGTGTAATATTGTAGTCTCCAAAAAGGCCTAAGCATAGTTTTGACAACTGCATGCATACATATGAGTTTAGGTGAAATACAGAAATTGTGTAATTACCCAAAGAAGTATTCTTGTTTGTTTTTGAAACTTCCCTGAAGTTTTCAATTTATTTCCTATGTGATAATTATCAGTTCATTCTTTCCACTGAAATTGCTTTAGTCATACATTATTTGTTTTCTGTGGTTTTTCATATTTCTGTCATGAATTCCTCTACTCTTCCACAAACTCTGACTTTTCATTGGTGATCCCTTTTGCCTCAGTAGGATGTAGGCAAAATACCTCAAATAAGACAAATGTCTATTTTAAAAAATAAAAAAGGTGAGCCTAAAGATATTTCATGAGATTTTCATTCTCCTAAATTTTCACTAACTTCATTTAGTACCTTAAAAATAGTGACATAATTAAAGATATACATAAACATAAGTGAGAATCTCCTATTATTACTTTACCTCATCTTTGAAAAGCTTTATTGATGGTTTTCATAGAAGCAAATAATATCTTTTGATCATAATTCCCTTCAATACCTTCTTATATCTGTCTTCCCTCACTCATCCTCTATGCTCCATCCACTGAGCCCCTTTTTAGTCAAACTATTCCTTTTCCTATTTGGATATTAATTTTCCCCTCCTCACTCATCCACAACAACATGTTGATGGGCCCAGTATCATGCAGCTCTTGTGTAAGTGATGACAGTTTCTGTGAGGTCACGAATACATTGGCCATTTCATGTCCAGAAGGCAGCATCCAAAGCATTCCTTCCTTCCCATCTTTTGATTAAATGTTGTGGAAGAAGTTATGGAATGACACTCTGATATAAAGTTTTTTTTTCTGTTTTTTTTTTTTAATTGGAAGACAGTATTTTTTCCATAATAACATCAATGATTGAATTAATGAATGGAAAATAAGTTTATTTCTCAATAATGATTCTAAGTGCATTTATTTACGAGGGTAAGATTATTCATAGTTAACATGGCACCTCAAGAAGTACACTCCTCCCTTGACTGCTAAGTCCTTGAGAATCTAAATCCCTAGGAAATGAACTACAGAGTAGATTCTTGTCAACAGAGCAGCTCTTTAAGCGGTGTAAAAATCAAGATTGTGAAGTTAAATAGTGGTATTTGCTATTTGTGTGAGGTAAATTGACCAAATTATTTGGAAGTGTTCCATGCATATACTTGATGACTTCCCCTTTCACATGTAACTGTTGGTTACCTTCTTAGGTGTACTGAATGTCTCATATTTGTGGTTTGTAACAATGTGCTTATTCAATCTTACCTTGATTATTTTTATCTTATTTTTCCATTGTTATACTGTATGTGGAAGCTTATGATTATTTTAAAAAGAACTTTCTTAGTGAGTTGGTATTTTATAAAAAGACACAATTTTCAATTAAAGAAGTATGAGTGAAATAAATTATTTACTTTCAGTTTGGAAGAGGTGATTAAAACGTGCTTGGCCAATACCGTACCATTAATCTATTCTCTTTTCTCCTTTCTCTCTTTACTTCTCTCTCTCCAATAGAAGTGGAACAAAAAGGTAATTAAATACCTTTCATAAATTATATACTATTTATAGGCTAAGATATTTAACAGTTTAACATTTAGTTCAAATAATATTGTTATTAATTCTTATCAATTTTATGACAATTTATTGACTACTTCTGCTGCTCAACTTCACGTTAATCTGTTTTACTGACCATTTTATCCTAACAGTTTACTAGAAAATGAGCAACACTGTATTTTGTTCAACATCAACACTGTTTTGCATTTTTAAATCAGTAGGTAGAGATCCAGTAGCTGTGAATATGGGTTGCTTTAGAATCATTTATTGTTTCTTTCCTAGCTGTCCTTAGCTCTGTTATGACTTCCCCTGCTTTATTAGTTTTTTTAAATACTAGAGAAAAAAGGAGACAGCCTATTCAAAAAGAATTGTAAATACCTTTAGTAACCAATGGCTCATTACTGACTTGAACATAAAACTTTGAGACAGTGTGCTTCATCCTTATAATTGAGATATTCATATGGAAAATCCCTAATCCCATCAATACTATAATTAATTACAAATTGATAATTGTCCTTTATTGTTGTTATGAAAGATGTTAGATCCAGTTTTTCCCATCAAGCCTGTCATTTGTTTAAAATCAGAACTTTGATCCTTTTGCTGATGGGCCTGGCTTTTCCTTCACCTCTAATACATAGCTGACTTTCCGTTGTTTCCCTCTGGAACTGTCCTGATAGTTTCTAGTAGAGTGCTGGTCACTAATGACAAACAAATAATTCTTGACTCGTGAAAACAAACAAGAAAAACAGGTCAGCATCCACATTCCTTACAGTTCCTAATTTTTATTTTTTCCACCCAGGAAACTGCTAATCATCTCAATTCTAACTGTGGAGTGCATGGTTATTTTTCAGTGTTGTTTGCTTTGCAAATAGGAGAGCAGTGTTTCCCAGAGCCGGTGTAGTGGGACAGTCATCCAAGAGACAGCAGTTCCTGGGATCTGATGAAATTGTGTAGTTTGGCGATTCATTCCCCCAACTTCTACCTTAGAGACTCACCAATGGACGGGTTACTAGTGACCTTGCCCCTGCTCCGCTTAAAGAAAACTGAGGATCTCTTGGCTTCTACTGGGTTATATCATGCTAAGCCCCTCAAAACATGTGTTCCAGACCATCCTTTGGGAAACACTGCTTTCTAGCCTCGTTATGACAGATGAACCTGCCCTGTTTTCTTACCTCTATTTTCACAATATGCTACTGAATCATACTAAAAATCAGTTGAGTCTCACCCATTTCTATTCTGAAGTATGAGCAGCAAAATACAGCGAGTAATCTTATTTTTTTCAATGCCTTTCTCATGTTACAGTAAAAGGTACATGTTTTTAAATTCCAATACTATTGTATTTAACAGGACATTTTTAACTGATTAAAATCTAGATCTTGGGTTCTTTTCTGTAACCTTTCACCTTTTCTTCTTCCTACTTTCCTTTCTTTCTCTACTTTTCTCTTTTTCCTTCCAGTACCCATCCATCACCCATGTTAATTGTGTGGGTTGCATGCTCTGTGTGCGTTGTTGAAGCTTTAAGAGCTGTTTTTACTAGATGATAAGCTGGTCTTTGTTACAGAGATTTTCTTTTCCTTTAAAAAAACAATGATGTGGATATCTATCTATTGCTTATGGGTAATTCTAAACAGCTAACTTCATCAGAGTGGAAGAAATAATTATTTTTCATTTTTCCAATGAGATATGTTCTTCAGTGAATTAGTACACATAATGTGTATAAATATCTGTATTTCATTATATGTCTATAGAATGAATAGACATGTTATAATAAATATGCTAAAATATTATACAACATGTTTACAAAGGTAAAATCATAAAAAGTACAGCTACTCCTAAAATGGATTTTTTTTAGCATTTGAAATCAAAATGACTTGGAAAAAAAGCCAAAATTCATATGGAAAAATACTTTTTGTTTTCAAAAATATAATGTAGCAAAATAAGTGAGTGTATCTTTTGTCAATGTTGCATTCTGTTTGGTAAAAGATAGTAACAGATGCAGAAACTATTGTTAATATATTTATAATTTTAACTTTTTATTTTCCTTTCTGACAGTTTTTCTTTGCCCTGGACTACTAAAAGGAGTCTACCAGAGTGAGCACTTGTTCGAATCTGACCACCAATCTGGGGCATGGTGCAAAGACCCTCTGCAGGCTTCGGACAAAATTTATTACATGCCCTGGACGCCCTACAGAACTGACACCCTCACTGAGTATTCATCCAAGGATGACTTCATTGCCGGAAGACCGACAACTACTTACAAGCTCCCTCACCGGGTGGACGGTACAGGATTTGTAGTGTATGACGGGGCTCTGTTTTTCAACAAGGAGCGCACCAGGAACATAGTCAAGTTTGATTTGCGGACTAGAATAAAGAGTGGAGAAGCCATCATAGCCAACGCCAACTACCATGACACCTCCCCATACCGATGGGGAGGCAAGTCTGACATAGACTTGGCAGTGGATGAAAACGGGCTCTGGGTCATCTATGCAACAGAGCAGAACAATGGTAAAATTGTCATTAGTCAGTTGAACCCTTACACCCTACGGATCGAAGGCACGTGGGACACGGCGTATGACAAAAGGTCCGCTTCCAATGCGTTTATGATCTGTGGGATTCTCTACGTGGTCAAGTCTGTGTACGAGGATGACGACAATGAAGCCACGGGGAACAAGATTGACTACATATACAATACTGACCAAAGCAAGGATAGTATGGTGGACGTGCCCTTTCCCAACTCATACCAGTACATAGCAGCTGTGGATTACAACCCCAGAGACAACCTGCTGTACGTGTGGAATAACTACCATGTCGTGAAGTACTCTTTGGACTTTGGACCTCTGGACAGTAGGTCAGGTAAGTTGGACTCCAGGCGGTGTTCTATGCTGAGGTGCAGCTTGGTCTCAGTGAGGTGGCTGTGAGTGTGAGTTCACTTCCTTGGTTGTCTTCTGGGCTGGGGATATCAAAAAGGGTCACTGTCATTACAATCCAGAAGGGTTGATCGGTTGATCATAGTCACTTTCAGCGTTGAAAACGCATACCTGCAAGACAGTGACGCTCTGTCCTTTGCACCACGGTTCTCAGAACTTGCTTTGCTTCTCTGAAGCTCTTCTGTCTTTATCAGATAATTACTTCTTTGCACCATCGTAAAGCACACAACACCTGTGCTAAGATGGAATGCCAGTTTTTCAAATCAATTGTAGTCTGCTTTCAAGAGTGCGTTGTCCACTTGGAGCATAGCTGTAGGTTTGCTTGGTATAGGGCTGCAAAGGCTGGAAACTACTAACTTCTCATTTCCTGGCATCACGAGCCTATGTGAAGGTCAGATTGCTTGTACGTACATCTCCGCATGTCTACTTGATAATGCGTATGTCCAAAAGTTCACAGTTTTTAAAGAAATGACTATTCTAAACACACTTTGACAAAGGTTGAGACAAATCTTTCTTTCTAAGAATTATAATTATAATTATTCCCCCTCTGGATGAAACTGTTTTCTTCGAGAGTTTTTAAAGATGAGAAATGAAAACACTAGCTCCAGCGTGGGGACATCGCTGAGCGCATAAGCAGATGAGAATGCTGACTCTGCAAGTGACAAGGACCCGAATGTGGTCCCCGGGACCCATGAGCCAGGTGTGACCACCCATGCCTGTGACCTCGGTTCTGAGTGGATGGAGACAGGAGAATCGCAGGGGCTCAGTGGAGACTGAATCAGACTGGAAAAAAAACAGCAGCTCCAGGTTCAGTGAAAGACTGTCTCTCGAAGTGGAAACGGAGGAGTGACGGTGGTCACCCACCATTCTTTCCTGTCCCCTGCGTGCACGTGCACAGGACTTGTGCATCTCTGTATCCATGTGCAACACTATACACACTACACGGCATGCACGTGCACGCACACACAAAGACACAAACCCTGAGTTTCTCCCATATTTTAACAACTAAGCAATTTTATTTTGATTTGAAAACTAAATTTTCACGGGGCATGGTGGCACATGCCTTTAATTCTAACACTAAAGAATTTGAGCACAGCCTGGGCTATACTATGAGACCTTATTTCAAAAAAAAATAATAAGACAAATATAAACTTATTGATTGATGAATTAATTAAAATGAAACTTAAGTTTTATAGCAAGTCGCAATAATGTTCTCCAAGTCAGAGTACCCTAGGAGGGTTAGATGTGTGTCCAAATTCCAAAAACAAATTCATCTTATCCTTGTGTGTTTGCTTGTATACATTTCTTTGTGTTTACATTATTTATCTTGCTTTCAGTACATACTTTCTGCTATCTTTCTTAGCCCATCTGACAAACATTTTCTTATAGCCCTAAATTCTGAGTCCATTATCACGTCGCCTTGCCTTAGTCGTCTTTCAATTGTATATGTGTCTGATCACGTCTTCCCAGGAATTAGTGTGATACATTGTGCAGCATGGCTCTATGGATCTGTGCTGAATGAATGGATGGTTTTCCAAGCCTTGTTCACATAGGATGACAAGGGAGGCGTCTGGGTTAGTGTCCACCATAAATCTCGAGCCTTTCGAATGCTTGCTCCCCAGCTGGTGGCGGTTCAGGAGGCGGGGCCTTGCTGCAGGAGAGGTGTTGCTGGGGGGGGCTCTTGAGGCTTGTTCTCCTAGCTTGCCCATGTGAATTGGCTCCTTTTTCTGCACCTGTTTTCCACCTGTTCTGGCAGAACTGATGCCTGGCCTGTGCTCTGTCATCTTTCCCTGCCATCTTAAAGCATCCCCTTGAGACTGTGAGCCACCATAAATCTCTTCTTCCCACCTGCCTTTGATCAGGTGCATCCTGCCCTCTACAACAACATACAAAAACAGCTCAGGTGCCATTTTATCTAAGAGGCTTCAGTCTGAGTGACAGTGCTTTCCGCACTCAAGGCCGAGGTTCAGTTGACTTTTCTAGAAAGAACGGTACCCACAAAATCAAGGGCTACCCAGTCTTCCAACCAAATCTAAACTATCTTATCTGCCTCATTGCCGTATGGTAAGATTGCTAAGTCCACTGCCCTCTGCAATTGAGAGCCTGGACAATAGTCAGTGTTTTGAGGAGACTATTATTTCATAGCTGTGGTCTAATTAAACAAAAAAAACTATTGATCAAAAAGTTTTAGCCTTTGGGGAGGGGGGTTGAGGTAGGGTCTCACGTGAGACCCTAAATCACTGTGTAATCTCAGGCTGTCCTCAAACTCACAGCGACCCTCTGACCTCTGGCTCCCAAGCGCTGAGACAAAAGATGTGCACCACCATGCTCGAAACATTTTAGCCTTTTGACTACCTTAAAATATGAAGTAGCTTTTGGAGGCCTCAAACCATTATAACTTATCAGATTTTATAGTTAGAGAATCAAAAAATAACATTTTTCAAGTTTTGTTTATTTAAAAATTATATATTATTTTATTAAGAATAGCCTAAAATTCATGAATATGGTTGGTTTCAATTTCATAAAAGAATGCAAAATTTCAATCTATATCTGGTAAGAAAAGTATTGTACCTTTGTTCCATATATTTGGAGATTTTCTAAAAAATAATTCTGGCATACTTTGTCATATATATATATATATGTGTGTGTGTGTGTGTGTGTGTGTGTGTGTGTGTGTGTGTGTGTGTGTATACACTCATATATGTACATTTGTATATATATGAGACACACAAATATATATATACTTACATATATATATGTATTCTTTCTTCCTACATAAAGATAGCTGTATCTTGCATGAGAGAAAATGAAAAGGCCGTTAATCGTGCACGCCAGGACACCTGTGTGTACCATCCATCCACTTGTGTGTGTTTGGTGGAAGTAAAATTATGAGTCATTTTCCCCACAGGCATTAGTGCCCATATTTGCTTAAAGACTGTTCATTAAAGTTGCAAACATTGAGAAATGATAAAATTTGGCTTTTTATTGGATTCTTAAACCAGAAGATTTAATTATCACTCCTTTGGACGACTATATGTAAAACCGTGTCTGTTTTGCAAATCATGAGTTTTTGTTTGTACTGAATTTGTTGATATAATCATCACGAAGGTATCAGTTTGCACACATGAGTGCTCAAATTAAAAAGTCAGTGGTTTGGCATGGGCCCATTGTAATTTAGAGGTGGATAAAATAAGTATACAAGTGCATTTTATGCATGATATGTGTGGGTATGAGAATTCCAATTACCATTAATAGAGGTAGGTCATATCATAACACACACAAAAAAACTGTTTTCTGCTCGGTATTTTGCAGAGTAAATTATGCTGACACTTTTCAAAGTAATTGCTTTTAGTAATTCTTATGGCCATTTTATTGTGGGTCTTGTTATATGACTATATACAGAAACATCAACTTAAAGCAAATATGTTAGGGTCAAAACCTTACCCAGTTGAATTTGGCAACCAAAGCATAATTGTTGTTAATGTTGTTGCCATAGGCTGGGAGTGGGTTGAGCCTTTTGGTTCTGATTTTAATTATGTTCTCTGTTTTTTTTTTTTTAAATCATTACCCTCAAATTGTTATGTAAATGGTTACCTATGTTTTATTTCTTCTATACATTATTATTTTGTACATCAAAAAATATCTAGTTTCAGGATGAGGAGATGGCTCAACGCTTAAAAGCACTTTCTTGAAAAGCCTATAGGCCTAGGATCAATTCCCCAGTACTCATGTATAGCCCCGTTAATGCATGCATGTGCTGTTTGTTTACAGAGCAAAGAGGCCCTGGCACCCCCATTATCTCTCTTTCTCTCTCCTTGCAAATAGATAAAAATTAAAATTACATGCACATACCCAGTTGGGGAAGATAAAAGGCAAATATTCCTCTCTTGGCTACATAAACGTTTTTATGGGGGGATCCTTAATTTCAGGTAGTGCCTCCTTCTGGACAAGAAGGGGGAGTGGAGCACCAGGCTTGTATTCCACAGACAGCTCGCGCTTAACTGTGCAGGGTTTACTTGGGTTCTCCATCCCAATTTTCTCAACAAAATGTTCCTTAATCATATCCCTACCTCAGAATGTCATTGTTAAATCTAAATTTCAGAATGCATATATTACGTATGACACATTAACAAAGAAGCAACTTGCTACAAACCAGTGATCATCTGCATTATCAAAATGAGGGACCCAAATCTTTATAGCTCATGTAACCTGTGAAAATCACTGCATGCTAAATATTCTCCAGATAGTATATAATTTGGAGTCTTGGCTTACATAATTAGCATAGATGTGTACTCTAAAACTTGCATCTTCTTCTACTATAAAATCACGTTTTCTATAGTTGTTATTTTTTTAAATAGTGCACTTTGAGGAATGAAGGGGGAAAGACTCGGCACAGCAGAGAGGCTCCTGAAAAGTGGTTTGGGAAGTCATGTTAGTCGAGCCTCTTAACCTCATCCATGCCGCACCCACCTCGAATCCTCAAACCCTTGCATTGTACGTAGTGATGGTTGAAGGATTGTGTCAATGCATGAATGTTTTTATTTTTGCAAACCTAATTTCTTAGGACTTTATGAGGATTTGTTTTACTTTGATTATGCACGTGCTCGGTCACTTGTCCTCTTTGCTGTGAGCTGAGGACATGCAGCGCCACAAGGTTTTGAGGTTACCCCAGCCAGGCTCCCCAACTGCACCTTCCCTTTTTGATCCAGAGTTGTGAGATTCCCTAGTCTAAAAGAGATTGAGTATGTATTAAAGAAATGTGCCAAAGCACATTAACACCTAATATCCTTTCTTCTACACGTAACTAAGAGAAATTAAAGTCAGTGGTCTTTACCATAGAGAAGAAAGTGGACAAGTAATCAAAGGCTTTTATATTAAGAACACATTTTCAACTTTTCAGTTGACAAGTTACATGGATTTCTTCAACTGGGAAGGGGAAAAAGACTATATTATATTCAGAAAGCACAGTGATTACAGTCTATTGAAAATACATTTTGTCCAAAGAATCGACACAGGTTTCGATGTCAGATAGTTTCTAAGAGAAGCTATGGCGAACACTGAGCCAAGATGAGAGCCTGCTGCGTCATCAAGAGGGCTTGAGTCCAGCCTCAGCACCCACGCAGAAAGCCAGACGTGGCCCAGGGTTTCTGTGACCCGGCCACCCCTCACTTGGGGACGCAGTGACCCTAGCAACGCCCAGGCCCCCATCTCAGCTGGTCTAGCCTAAGGAGAAGCAGAAAGTTGAGAAACAGGGCAGAAGAGTGACAGAGGAGAGCACCCGACATTCTCCTCTGTCT
Source organism: Jaculus jaculus (assembly GCF_020740685.1). Taxonomy (NCBI): domain Eukaryota; kingdom Metazoa; phylum Chordata; class Mammalia; order Rodentia; family Dipodidae; genus Jaculus; species Jaculus jaculus. The sequence goes on along the minus strand of NC_059112.1, from coordinate 9,119,634 downwards.
TTCTCACTTGTGCACACAGAGCACAGGCGTGCACACAGGGAGATGCACACACACACACACACACACACACACACAGGTGGGTAAGCACTGACAGTTATAAAGGAAGTGTAAAGAGGAATATTGGTCTTTCAGGGCAGAGTAACAGGTCCAGGATTATGTCACTGTTTTCTCTTTTTTTGAGACATTGTCTCATGTAGCCCAGAGTGGCCTCAATTCATTATGCAGCCTGGCCCCCTGGACCTCCTGACTCTTAGTGCCCAGCTGCTGGAGTTCAGGTGCATGTCACCATGCCAATTCATGAGACATTCGGAGTTGACCTGTACACTGTTTAGCACACACCCAGCGCCAGAAATATTAGAACTATAATTATTTTCAAAATTGCTTTGAACATATATAATCTTTTTATACATATATGTGATTTCTAATTACCTCCAATTAGTTATCTTCTGTACATTAGACATTAAACTTTTATTTTTTTTTTTTTGAAAGAAGTCCAACAGACTGGCATTTTGTATGTGACAGAGTGAGGCAGAGAAAGAGAGAAAGAGAGACAGAGAGAGAAAGAAAAGAGAATTGCTGGCCCAGGGCCTCCAGCCGCTGTAACTTGACTGCAGACGGGCGGACCACGTTGTGCTCACGTCCAAGTTTGCGCACCTGCATCACGTTGTGTATCTTGCTGGCACGGGATCTGAAAAGTCAAACATAGGTCCTTAGGCTTCACATTCAAGCACATTAACCCCTGAGCCACTTCCCCATTCCTGTGTTAAACTTCCTTAAGCAATACATGGTAGTTGCACAGATTAGCTGAACGACCCTCACGTTGGCATCGTTATCTCTGTCATTGTAAGTAACGTCCTGGCGGATGTGGATGGGGTAGCCAGGCGCGTCACCCGCCTTTTGCCACTGCTAGTGAGTGGTGCTACCTCACTTCTCTCAAATAATCCTTCTAAGCCACCGTGTGCCAACTCCAGCTTTCATTTCCTACAAGTCCTGGAAGGAGTGACGTTTACGTCTCACACTTCTAAACTTCTATACAATGCTCTAGTCTTCCATTAATTTACAGATATTTTCCAGTATTTCCAACTGAAGGAGGAAGATGTAAGATTGAGTGGATAATAATAAACAGGCAGAGAATCCTGGCTCCCAACTGTCCTGAAATTAGCATGCCTGACAGATCTGAAACTCTCCTGGCTGAGGTGCAGTAACAAAAAGCCTCCGTGGGAAGGCGCTCACACAGGAGCTAAGGCAGGGAGCCCCAGGCCTGCTTTTGCCCTGTTTCTCAAAGACGATCCGCATTTTCCCGGAAGCTACTTAAGGTTACATAAGTGAACTCTGTCCTGTGTATTGAAGTCTAGGATCTAAACCAACAACCAAAAGCCTACAGGTAACAGTTAAAGAATGCTGATAAGGTGAACCTTCTGTCCTTACAAGATGCCAACTAGGGCGTTTGTGTCCCCAGTAAAGGCTGTGGCCACATCGTGATGAATAAGAACGTTAAGCACGCATGACACCTCGTTAAAATGTAATTTTCACATCATATATCTGATCTCTCTTCTTTGACAACTGAGTAATGTGGATGCTGGGCGGAGAATCCTGAATACCTTTAAACTGTTTCGTAGGTACCTGACACAAGAAATAGAGCCTGGATAGAGTGGGATCTAAAATTAAACTTGTCCTCAACCTGTACGGGCTATGGTTGCGTGAGATGCCTCGTTGTCTGGGAAGTTTAATTGACCTCCATCTTGTAGCTGAGTGTAATTTGCAAAAGGAAAACAGTCGGCAACTTGTTACTGTTTTTTTAAAATATTGTATTTATTTATTCATTTGAGAGTGACAGACAGACAGACAGAGAAAGAGGCAGAGAGAGAGAGAGAGAGAGAGAGAGAGAGAGAGAGAGAGAATGGGCACGCCAGGGCCTCCAGCCTCTGCAAACGAACTCCAGACGTGTGCGCCCCCTTGTGCATCTGGCTAACGTGGGTCCTGGGGAATCGAGCTTCGAACCAGGGTCCTTAGGGTTCACAGGCAAGCACTTAACCGCTAAGCCATCTCTCCAGCCCTTGTTGCTGTGTTTTTATGCATCCTCTGTTTCCCTGTGCGCAAAGCTCTTTGTGCTTCCCCCACTTCTCCCCTGCCTGCTGTGACAGCCACAGCCCTGGGAGCTGGCTGCTGCTGAGTGTCCAGGAACACAGCCAGAACCTGCCCCGTTTGCCCTCAACCTCGTCTGAGTTCTCTCTTGAGAATTAATTTTCAACCTTTCCTATATTTCCCTTTCTTCATAATTAAGGTTCGAAACATTCCACAGTGACATCATCTGCTCTTTCAACCTCTGAATATAAAACTCACAATCCTGCACCCAGCAAAAAGCTTACAGCTGAGCCTGGTGTGACCCGTGAGCCTGACAGCTAGGTGAACTTCTCAGTGGATGGGACCCGAGGAGGCAGGGATGAGGGAGCTCATGAGCGTGGCATTCCTGTTCCAGTAGTCAACAGAATGATGTCTTGTACACAGGAATATCAGCAAAGTAATCAGGATTATTTCTACCTGTTCCTCCTGGGCATCCAAAGATGGCTTTTGAATGAGCCTGACCACTTGGTGGCTACCTTTCCTGCACCCATCTCATGTGCCCGTCCCACAGAGAGCAGGCAGGAGAAACAGATAGGTGTGCAGTCCTTATTGGCACGAATTATAAGGTTGGGCAATTGTGGCGCGGGTGTGGTTTCTGAGTACCTAAGGTCTACTGGCCCGCGTCCTGTTCACTCTTGCGCAGCTATGGAATGACTCATCGCTTAGTTATCTCTTTAAATGGCTAAACCTGCACTGCTGTTTTTAATTTTGCAAAATGATGATCAAGTAATTTACACAGGGTTTGACAGGAAATAGTATGAGATCTTGATAATAAAGGTATTTCTGTCTTAAGGAGTGCCATCAAACTAAAAGCTAAGTCCTATAACAATTTTGATTACTGACCAAATAAGTTAGCATACAAAAATGAGATATAAACTCTTTAATAGTTTCCAATATTAAGAAATGAGAATTCCTGTCAGACTTAGCCAACAAATGGAAAATATATCTTTGTGTTTGTCTAAAACAAGTTTTATATGCTTCACAGTTTTTTAGTAGTTGAAATTTATAAGCAAATCTTTTGTTACTATGACCTCTCCTGAAAACACAAATCAACATTATCCTGTGCTTTTTCTGAGTTCCTCATGAGTCATATATTTTAGCTATAATACTTGATTTTTAAAAATAAATTTACAGGACTGGAGAGATAGCTCATTGGTTAAGGCACTTGCCTGTTAAGCCTAGGGCCCAAGAGTGATTTGCCAGTACCCATGTAAAGCCAGATGCACAAAGTGGTGCATGCATTTGGAGTTTGTTTGCAGAGGCTAAGACCCTGATGTGCCCATTCTCTCTCTCCAACAGGTGTGGTGGTGCATGCTTTTAATCCAAGTAATCTGGAGGCTGAGGGAGGAGGATTATTCTGAGTTTGAGAACAACCTGAGACTACATAATGAATTCTAGGTCAGCCTGGGGCCTGAGCTAGATTGAAACTCTACCCTCCAAAAAAACAAAACAAACAAAAAATTACAGGAAACAATTCCACCCAAAAAACCTATAAATGCAAGAGGATGTGTAGATCTTTGTGACATCAGTATTTTTCTAGCCACAAAAGGCTAAGGCAAGGAGTATCTCAGGAATTTTAGCTCAAAATGGGTTACATAATGATTTCCTAGACTTCCTGGGGTACAGCATGAACATATCTTGTCTTTAAAAATATAAAATAAAGTCAAGACTGAATTTTCTGTAATGCAGATATTCTTTTAATCAGATATTTCTTTGAAGCATTTTAAAACATTTCTATGAAAAAGGAAAACAGTGTGTTGATAAAAACAACAGAGTAGTTTTGAACCAGCAATGTCATCAGAGTCTATAAGTTTGACCTCACTGAGGAGGGCCCCCAGCAAAATGGGGACAAGGAGGAGGAAGAAGACAGTGCCAACATGTGATGTATCCATACAAAGTATGTTCTTAATAAAAAAATGTTAATACTTCATAAAATTATTTTATTAGCATTCAAAATTTTAGGGTGATTTTAGAAAAGTAAAGTGTTACTATTTAGTCTAGGCTAGCCTTGCTCTCACAGGCTTCAGCCTCACCCTTCAGAGTTCTAGATTTATGGACACCACTATCATGCCAGGCATGATTCTGGTTCTCATGTCTCTTAAAGAAAGTCACTGAGATGCACAAGCTACAATGATTTGAGGAGAGGGAATCCAAAAGTGGAATTGTTAGAATTGAGAAAAAGCAGAGCTGGAGGGGTGGAGAGATGGCTTAGTGGCTAAGGTGCCTACCTGTGAAACCTAAGAACATATGTTCAAATCTCCACATCCCACGTAAGCCAGATTCACAGTGACACAAGTGTGCACTGCCACACATGCGGACAAGGGAGCAGTGGCTGGAGGCCCTGGCACACCCATTCTCTCTCTCTCTCTCTACTTCTCCCCCTTTCTCTCTCAAATAAATAAAAAATAATAATAATAAAACAGCGCTAGCGATATTCCTCTGAGCAGCGTGTTGCCTAGCATGCATGAGGTACCCAGTAGTCTAACAAAACACAAAATCAAAGTTGAAAGGTAAAATTAATGGAATTAATTGATTGAGTCATTAAGTAGCTTTTATTGTTTTCTTTCAGTTAAGAAACGTATCTTTGGGCCTGGTGGAACCCAAGCCCTGCACTGTGTCTGTGGTGAGAGCATGGTCAGGGACACATGGGCGTCCTCGTGGACCTTCCAGACCAGCGGAGGCAAGGCAGGGGGAAAAGAAAGGGGACGTGTCTGAAAGCGGTGAAGTTGCCGCTTCACAGCCAGTGTTTTCTCTGATGGCTCTTTATAGAAACAGTCCCATCTACACTAGTGAGAATCACCCCGGGAGAGCACAGGGCTCCGGGTGGAGAGAGTGGGCATCCGTGGACTTCAGTGAGAGCGGCACCGGGCATCCCAGCGGCCCCCGCCCCTGCTGCCGCCCACTAACCAACTAACTAACTAAGGTGCTGGGGAAAGGGAGAAAGACAGCTTGCACGTAGAAGCATTTCAGTGAAAACAAGCAAATTTTAGAGGCCAGTGCAAGATCTCAATAATGCATCAATCTCGAAGCAGAGTGAGGGCAAGGAGCATTAATTAGTGTCGTAATGTGCCCACGGTCCTCTCCAAATTGGTCTGGGTTGGAAGGAGTGGTGACACAGGCCTTGAATCCTAGCACTCAGGACGAGGAGGGAGGAGGATTACTGTCAATTTGGGGCCACCCTGAGACTACATAGTGAGTTGCAAGTCAGTCTGGACTAGAGCAGGAGACTACCTTGCAAAACCATAAAAGGAAAAAGAAAAAAAAAAATGTTCTGGGTTTACGTTTTGTTTTTCTTTTTAACCCATAAAAACAATCCCTTTTAGATACCAAGGTAGAATGGAAATTCACCTTCCCCAAGCATACAGTTCGTGAAAGTAGACTTGAATTTAAATGAGCTCAATTTGGAAGAATAATGCTGGGATACTATCTATTTACCTAGAACTAAATTTGATATTGTGGCATGTGGTTTGGAGTTATGTGTGTGGGGCGGGGCTGTAAGAGAGAGGCGGGAGAAGAGAGAGAACTTCTTTGAAATCCTTGAAGAAAGAGATTTAATTATTGAAGGATTAGAAAGATTAGTTGGAAACTTTACATCGATTCTAAGCAATTTGAAGGACCTTTAAGATGTGAGGACTGGATCTTTATTAGATTTAAATCTACTTAGCATATATTATATCCTTCTCCTGAATTCAGATATATTGCTGAACATATTCTCATGCTTATTATCTATGAACAAAATTGGTAAATAATGAAAAGTGGAATGGAGAAAGACAAGAAAGGAAGAGATAAATTAACAGATAATGGACCAAAACTTGATTCCTCAAGACTGACGTCGCCACCCTCCAGTGGTGGACCGTGCGGTTAAGGACAATGTGAAGGATGCTACTATGTTGCGAACTGGAGTGACAATTGTTAAAACCATGTGTGGACAGCAACTTGGCCATACTGACGAAGGAAAAAGCCAATCTTTTCTTCCTACCTTTCAAGATTCTCTACAGAAGATAAATTAATGAACAGAAAGAATACAAATCTTTCCTCTGAATTTGTTGTTCATGAGGACCTTAAAATACAGTGAACTAAATCAAAACTAAACACAGCAAAATAGTCAAACCTGGCTATTTCTTTCTATTGTGTGTGTGTGGTGTGGGGTACGTGTGATGCATGCAGGGGTGTGTGCAGATGGGCAGGTCTATGCACATGCGTGTCCTCTTCTATTGCATACCCACGTTTTCTTCAGACAGTCACTGTACTTGCAGCTTCCACTTATGGGCAGACTGGCTGGCCAGTGAAGTCCAGTACTCTCAGGTCTCTGCTACCCATAAGACTGGGGATAGAAACACGTGTAGCCATGCCCAGCAACCCGGCTGTTTTAATGCTAGGCTTGTTGCAGGTTGGAACGTCACGGAGAAATGTGATAGGAAAGGGGCATGAGCTAAGAGTAATAAACTGAGCAAACTCATCAAAGTCTTTTTAATTTTTTTGTTTATTTTCTATTTATTTATTTGAACGTGACAAACAGAGAGAGAAAGAGGCAGAGAGAAAGAGGGAGGGAGAGAGAGAGAGAGAGAGAGAGAGAGAGAATGGGCACACCAGGGCTTCCAGCCACTGCAAACGAACTCCAGACACGTGCGCCCCTTGTGCATCTGGCTAACGTGGGTCCTGGGGAACCGAGCCTCAAACCAGGGTCCTTAGGCTTCTCAGGCAAGCGCTTAACCGCTAAGCCACCTCTCCAGCCCAATGTCTTGTCTTTTCATTGCTTTCATCTCCATCCATCTCTGACAATAAGAATTTTCTTTATGAAATTCTGGGTATTTGAGCACTCAGCTTGTCTGACAGTCTCATGGTCAACGTGTGTACCGAGATGTGCTCAAGATGCTCATGACCATGGTGGCTGAACTGTCATAAAAGTACAGTACTGTGAAAGATACTTTGCAGGCAAGAGGATGCAGAGGGAGAAGGATGGTCCACACTTTGCATGAAAGGATCATGTGGCAAATGCAGAGCTAAAAGTGAAGACAGGAAGTAGTTAGTGAGGGTTTGAAAACCCTTGGTCAGCATGGAAACTGCAGGAAGAAAATGATAATCACCCCTTCCTTAGAAAGAATTATGCACAGAGAAAGGTGAAATATCGGTACTGATGAAATGAGTAATAGAAATAGATCTTATGCCAAAAGTTCCACCTTTGTAGCACAGATAGAATAACCCTTTCTCAAATGCTTGACACCATAAATATTTCAAATTTTGAATTTTTTTTTGTATTTTGGAATATATGTATTTGCCTGATTAAATATCTAAGGGATGGGACCTTAGTCTAAGTTAAAAAAAAATCACTCATGTTTAATATCTCTGCTACATATATAACATAATGGTGATTTCTTATGATGTTTGATAACATTTGTATGATTTAGCTGTGACTTAGGGTCCAGTATAAGATTTTTCTCCCGTGCGCTAGTGAAATAGCTCAAGGAGTTATACTGCCCCCCCCCCATCCCAATGTGTCATCTTGTAAACCCCAGAAAGTTTTCAGGTTTTGGAGTTTGTTATTTCAGGTTTTGAGTTGGAATGCCGACCTACTTTGATATCATCCAATTTGGCTTTGTTTCTGCTTCTCTTCTGTCGTCAATCCAAAATAATAAATATATCAGTGACATATTTTTTGGTGACATATTCGGTTCCCTTTGCTGGTCTTCCCTGGAATTTTTCTCTAAGTATAAAGACATGCTCACCCGTCAGGATTGCCAGGTTCCTATGACAGCTGCAGTCCCGCTCTGTTTTGTTAGGTTTCAAGGACTTGGAGACTCTCACTGGGGGAACATGAGGGCCCTTTACTGATCATGCTCCAGAGTGAAGAATTTGAAATGTTTTAGAGCAAAGATTCAAATGTCTGGTTTTAGAAGCAAGAGAAAATGAAGATATTGTAATCCTAAAAGTGAATTAAGGGGGCATTTGTGTATGAGTAAGGTGGCCTTTCTAGTTTTAGTAAAATAAGATGACCCCAAAAGAAAAGATTCATGTTACAAAGAGGTTGGGCTTCACAACAGAAGTCTCATTACGAGTTAAACATCAACATGCTAATTTAGGGCTAGAGAGATGGCTTAGCATTTAAGGCGCTTGCCTGCAAAACCTAAGGAACCAGGTTTAATTCCACAGTATCCATGTAAAGCCACATGCACAATGTGGCATATGTGTCTGGAGTTAATTTACAGTGCCTAAATCCATAAAAGTACAATTTACTTGAATTTATGTGAATTATATATACCGATGATGTAACTTCTGTGCATGACAAAAATAGACGGTACTGGTGTTTGGTTTTTTGGTTTTTTTTTTTTTCCTGTTTTAATATATCCTTTCTTTTTTTCCCCCCTCAAATCAATACATAGGCAAAGAAACTCATTGCATCTACTGGTATATTCATTCCAGATATCTTTGTACACATCTTAGATCTGCTGATATATTCAGTCCTATTATCTTTGTGCACATTTGTTGGATAAATCACCAACTATCACAATAGTGCAAGTATTGGAGCTTAGCATAGAACATTCAATGATATGAGCATTATTCATCATGTACTGTTAATTTCCAAGCAGCTTAAGTGTTTTAAAGTTTAGATCATTATACCTTTTTCTGACTTTATGTTAAGAGTCCTATTTTTTAAATTTATGAACTATAAGCCTATTGTGTAGTTTAAGCATTTTATTTATTTATTTGTTGGAGAGAGCAAGAGAAAGGGGCAGGAGAGAGAAAGAGGGAGAGAGAGAGACAGAGAATGTGGCACTACAAAAGAACTCCAGACACATCCACCACCTTGTGCCTCTAGCTTACATGGGTACTGCGGAATCAAAGCTGGGTCCTTAGCCTGCACTGGCAAGTCTCTTAACCACTAAGCCATCTCTCCAGCCCTGTGATTTTTATATAATACATATTTTTTAAAAGATGAAAACAGTTAAACCTTAAGTAGTAATTTTAATATTTGAATGAACTATATAAATTATTTAAATTTGAGCTCTTTTGCATCTTACCAAAGTTCTTTGGTGAATATTGGGTTATCAGAATTTTGAAATGCATTGCTTTAAATTACCTTAGTAAAACACAATGATATCAGGCCAACAATCTACTATTCAGGATCTACGAAGGATGTAAAAATCCCTTCTAATTATGTTCAAGACAGTTAACCTTGTAAGTCATTAGAATGTTCCTATGATCAGGATGATCAAATGAAAAACACCAACATATTATGAGAAGAGGCAACGCCTACAAAAAAGGGCCATACTCTCTTTCTGGCTCTTGTCTCCTTTTCACTATGGATTAATAAATGGCAGCAAAACTATGGGGAAGGAGGCTGTTATAGCTCTTCAAAACACTGGATAGTGCTGGAAACAGCTGCTGCTCTTGGTGGCTACCCCTGAAACAGCTCCGAGCACATGCTGCCTTGTCTGCTCCGAATCACAGATGAAACCACAATTTGTACATTTTTAAGTAAATTCCTTTATTTATTTATTTATTTATTTATTTATTTATTAGACAGAGGGAGAGAGAGAGGGGGGTGGGAGAATGGGCACACCAGGGCCTTTAGCCACTGCAAAGGAACTCCAGGTGCATGCACCCCCCCCTCCGTGCATCTGGCTTACATGGGTCCAGGAGAATCAAACCAGAAACCTTTGCTAAGCAGCCATCTCTCCAGCCCTGCAATTTGTACTTTTATCTTCAACAGTAAAACAATGAACGAAATGCACCCATGGCATTCATACATATAACTGTAACCTTTTGTGTTCATACTTACATTTCTAGGGGAGGTGTAGGTTAACTGAACTCTCAGCCTTCACAATGCCAGGCCTGGCATGGCCACACACACCTTTAGTCTCAGCACTCTATTTGGGAGGCAAGTGTAGGAGGATTGCTGTTGAGCTTGAGGCCAGCCTGAGACTACAAAGTGAAGAATCCAGATCAGTCTGAACTAGAGGAAGATGTTACCTTGAAGACAAAAAAGCAAAAAAAAAAAAAAAAAAAAAAAAAAAAAAAAACAAGTCAAAAGTCAATGAGTAATTTGGATGAAGCAGCCATTACTAGTTTGCATGATCATGATATAATGATAGTAAAAAAAAAAGTTCATAGAGGAATTATTAGAGTTTAAAGTACAATTTTTAAAAATTATTTATTTGTTTGAGAGAGGGAGAGTAAAAGTGAAAGAAAGGCTCAGATATACTCTTTTTATAAGAAAACCTGCATACATACAAAGCACATATAACGAATGCTGCAGTCATATTGACAAGTGGGCATCTATGGGCGCTACAATGGAAATGTGGTACGAATTTACGTCCACCGAAGACCAAAACACAGTCAGTTGGAGCCTAGCACTTGCTTTTCAACAAGCAAGTCCAATTTTACATGTGCACTAGCAGACATAATCCCTAATTTGTTACTAGAAAAACAGAAAGTGATGATCCTAGTTTTGTTCAAGGGATGGAATAAAAATATCACATTGTTTTCTGTGATATTTGCCTTTGAATCGTTTAAAAATCTGCAAGGAGGTAGCATAGGTCCCGTGGTTCTGCTCCGCCCCTCGCCCTGGCTTCCCAGAGGCCGAGGATGCTTATCTACTGTTTGAACTCAGACCCAGGAAAAGAGTTGCTTCAAGGGGATCCCAGATATGATGGTGAGTCACAGGTGTGGGGAGACAGCTCGACAGTTAAAGGTGCTTGCTTATGCTCCCCTAGGGTCCTGTTTCTGATTCCCCAGAACCCATGTAAAATCAAATGCACAAAGTGCTGCATGCATCTAGAGTTTGCTTGTATAGGCACGCCCATTTTCTCTCTTCCATCTCTCTCTCTCTCATCACAAGTCAATAAATAAAAAATATTCTAACTATTAAAAAAAGCATTAAAACAACAACAGCAGCTCTAGGTTAGTAACACGAGAGTAGAATTTGGGCCTCAGCTTGCATAACTGCCGCGTGTATTTGCATAACTCAGAGTCCCCCCTTAGAAGTGCTCTGGCCAGAACGCCCCCCTCTCTCTTGCACCGGGTGACTTGGCGTCCTCCCCAGGTGACTCTGCCTTTGCCTGGGAGGGGCAGCCCCGACCGCAGAGGGGAGGCTGCGGACAGGGTGAGTTGACCCGCACCTCGGGCACCCAGGCTAAAGTAACCCCGAGAGAAGCCGGAGACAAGGCCACCCCTCTCGGTCACCGCTCAGGGTCTGCTCCAGGGTCGAAAAGGGCTCGCAAGTGTGAGCAGAGAGAGAAATTGCACACATCTCCTATTGCGTCTGAAAGAAGTTAGTAATGCAAACAGCGGGGTCCCATCCACGCCAAGGGAAATACTTCCCTGCTCCCCATCTCAGTGTGAGGCAGAGGCATATTCACGCCGAAAAGGATGATCGGGCGCAATTTGAAGTTTTCACTTAGGTTCCTAGTTTTTTTCCACGTACCCTAGAGAATAAGGAACCCACGATGGGAGCCTCCCCGGTCCATCCCCACGGATGTCCCTAAGCAGGGCAGGGCGGGAGCTGCCGAGCCGCGCAGCATCGCTGCTTCAAGACCAGTCACTCAGCAGAACAGAGTAGCTGAGTGAGTCAAGTTAAAATAAGCATGCTGGTCTGATTAGAAGGGGCTCTGGTAGCATATTTTTAATTTTTAACATTTTTCATGACCATGCTATCTCATATAACAAAATTTATTAATTAATTTCTTATTGATTACATTGCTTTCAGACAAAGCCTCACTGTTGCAATCTAGGGTGGCCTAGAACTCAGGAATCTCCTGCCTCTCAGCCTCGTCATTGCTGAGCTTGTAGGTCGGTGTCATTATCCAAGGCAGAGTAATTATCTGTTTCAAAGTAAGGCGTGTTTTTGTTTGTTTGTTTTTGAGAAAGACTTCCTGTTAGGTTAAGCTTTCCATGTCTTTTCCTTCCTTTCTTTCTTTTCTTTTCTTTTGGTATTTCATTAGAGTTTACCTCTGTAGCATTTGGGGTAGTGGCCCAATTGAGTGGCAGTTCGTTGTTCTGAAGTTCTTGGCTAAGTTTTCATTCTTTCTTTCAGTTTTACCCCAGCTTCAGCTCAAATTAAAACTGAAAAAGCACTCATTGATTTCTGGTATATAAATAATTGAGTTCTTTGTTCATAGACTATTGGTATACAGTTCAGAACTTCATTAGAATTCATACCGTAGTAGGATTTAAGGTAATTTTTCCATGTCTCTTAAAAGTAATAGACAATATTAAAATTAATAATCTAGTAGTAAATTTACCAAAGATTTGTGAATTTAAAACTATGTTTAAGTTTGAATATTTAAATTTAAAGCTATAGTAGAAAAGAAATACTAAATAATAAAACAATTTACATTGTTTCATGGTGTCTACCACCATGATTATATACCTGTAGAATCAAAGTATTTCAAAACTATTTTCTGTCATTTGTTTTCATGTTAACAAATATAAAATTATTAAATTTCATCAAATTAAAAGGAATATGTAGTAGAATTGACCCTCTCAAATTCTGAAGGGAATTTAAAAAATATACTTTTGTTTATTTACTTGGGAGAGAGAGACAGAGTGAGGTAGAATGTGTATATCGGGATCTCTTGCTGTTGTTACAAATGAACACACACATGAGACACATTGCTCATCAGGCTTTGCGAACTGGGTGATTAAACTTGGGCCAGCAGGTTTTCCAAGTAAGTGGCTTCAACTCCTGAACCATCTCCCCAGTCCACAGAGAGATATTTTAATAGAGTGCACCATGTTCCTGGAATTTGGTTGAGTGGGACACAATTATCTCTTAACAACCTGTCTATGGCTACCGAGATGCAATGCGGTGAGGAAGGCATCCTAAAAACGTGAGCTTCCTGTTATTTTGATGGACATAGCTACATTAGGCCCCTCTGTTTTGGTATTAATGAGAAGCAGTGATATTCTCTGATTACGGTTTGCCCATTATCTGTGGAGCTACATAAACAATGAGAAGCTGTATCATTGTTTATGTAACATGATTTTGTTTATTCATTAGAAAAATTTTGTGACAGCCATGTGGCTTACCAGCATGCTTATGGTAATGAAGAAGTTAATTAGCAATATTGAGCAAGACTTCAAGACATGAGTTTTTATAAGTAGTGCTAAAAATATTACAGTTGTCATCTGCAGATAAACATAATATGCCTCAGGCAAATATGGAAAATGGTGAGATTATTTAAAAATGTCCTTTTAGAATCTTTTGGCTTTCTAGTTTCAAAAGACTGGCAAAGATAAAAATACATACTAATTCACATACTGAGAATGATAACTGCTATTTCTCTGTGGGTTTTCTTCCTCTTACCTAAAAATACCGTGTGTTAGAAAATAGGAGCTTCCATTAGCAAAAAAAAAAAAATAAAATAAAATAAACAATCCACTGAATGATAAATTCACTATGATGGAAAAGGATGACTGTGCTGGTAAAAGAACCGAGACAGCTCACCAAGGTGCTAGAATGATAGGAGCTTTCCGGTCCGAAAAAATATTGATAAGGCCATCTGAGTGTGGGGCTCTGATTCATTTTCAAGACATGGAGTCTTAATTTAAGCACTAGAAAATAGAAATTCATAGCTGGAAATAATCCCATAGTCATGACTTACATTTTCCTCTAATTATAAAAGAGTTTGTTGTGACATAAACCCACACAAGAGCACTGAATTTTGATAAAGAAAATATCCCCAAGGCTCTGTCAATGAGACTGGATATTAAATTTACTTGTGTGGTTTAAGCATTATAGTGCCATGTTGTACTTGCTATAAGGATATGAAAACATTAATATCAGAATATTTAAAGACGTCATCCTCTTTCCCTGAGGGCCACAATAAGGTTGAACTTGGGCTTCATGATACTGGTGGCATATGGATTCTGTGAGTCTTTAGAGAACTTCATTATGACTGTCAAAAGTGGTGTGATTGTATTATTTTGTGATGCCATGATTAGTAGTGTCTCTGTATCTGAGCCTGACAGCCTGGGTGAAGATATAGATATATATATATATATATATATTTATTTATTTATTTATTTATCTATATCTATATCTATATCTCTATCTATCTATCTATCTATCTATCTATCTATATATATATATATATATATATATCTGATACCCACAGACTGAAGTAGATTACTTTTTCATTCAAAAGAATTTTTTCATGTTTATAAATGTCAGAAATACAAATTTCATATGAGTGTGATATTCCAAAAGTCACTAAAATCAAGAAAAGTTGGATGACTGGAGATGTATTTAAATAAGTAGTTTTTAGTTTTAGTTTAAAGTGTTTTAATGAAGGTTCTTCCTAGGTAAGTTATGACCACAGTCCAAGTATTTGATTTCATTAATTCCACACTGAGCTAGTCTTTGGGCCAGGTACAAATAGAGATTAGTAAGACCTGTGAGAAATGAAAGACAAACCTTCACTCCATACGTAAGAAATTGTCATTTAGCTCTGATAGTAACATCTTTTGAAAGGCAAATCATGCCAAATAACTAAGTTTAACAAATTTATGATAATGCATCTTAAATAGCAAATCCTAACTATGGTCACGTTTGATGTGGTTTTATTCTTCGTTATATGATATATTAACCAAATATCTTCTATTCTTGCATATGGAAATATGTTGATAGAATTAGATATGATGAAGTATTTGAATTTTCCAATATTTCTTTGAAAAATATACCTAAGTATTTTATGTGGCTTGGTTGAATGTAATCTAGCAGCTTTGTGGGTGAAACGATACACTTAAGAGTAATAAATCTCTGTGTTGATGTTCATCTGGGTACAATGTCACACCTTGATCTTGGCTCGTTCCTTGTAAGTATTGATAACCACTAACACGGGTGAGGATGCAGACAAGATGAAAATCCACACTACTAGATGACAGATTAGGAAAGAATATCTTAACATTTAGTAGTCTGGATGACAAAATCAGGAATCACATGGATCTAGGCAACCTTATATTGGTGATATAACATTGAGAGATATAACCTGATGCAAATATTAATTTCCAGGTGTAGGTTTTCTTATTTCCCAGTTGTTGTAGTCAGGTTTGCATTGCTGGCAGAAATCACCTGACCAAGAGCAGCTTTTGGGAAAAAAAGTAGGGGAGTTATTTTGGCTTACAGACTTGAGGGGAAGCTCCATGATGGCAGGGGGGAAAGATGGCCTGAGAAGAGGGTGGACATCACCCCCCCCCACAACCAACATAAGGTGGACAATAGCAACAGGAAACTGTGCCAAGGGGAAGCTGGCTACAACACCCATAAGCCTGCCCCCAACAATACACTGCCTGTAGGAGGCATTAGGTCCCAAATCTCTGTCATCTGGGAACCTAGCATCCAGACCACCTTAGTTTATGGGGGCACCTGAATGAAAACACCACATTAGTGTATTCCGTAATTCCTAAATTTTAACACTCTGCTTGGCAGTGGTTCATATGAAATATGTATATAGATAGATAGATAGATACATAGATAGATAGATAGATAGATAGATAGATAGATAGATAGTTACTTAGTTAGTTAGTTTCCACCCAGAAAAGAGATATTAAACAATAGGTCATGTTTAAAAAATTTGTGCAATGTGTAGGCTGGGCTTTCATGATGGAAACACAGTCATTCTCTCTCTGCAGAGTCTTGCAGCCTTGGGGGACCACTAAGGCAATTTGTTATAACAACCTGGGACATGGGGAAGGAGAGAGGAGTGCAGTCTTCCAGTCCACTAATAATGGTCATAATAATATCTAGAGCACGGGTGAATGTGCCATTCACATTTGGTTACCCTGTTTCCTAAGAACTGTGTTCCGTGTCACTGCTCAGCAGCTCTTATGAAGAAAGGATGTGAGAGCATGCTGTATGTCTCATGGGAACTTGGAGCCATTTGATGATGGATCAGAAAATTTGGCCAACAACCGTAGCATTCATAAGCAGCTAAAGAGGTTGGGATAATAGCTATAAGATTAATGACACTTGTTTGCAAAGCCCACCCACCCAGGATCAATGCTCCAGCCACCCACCTGACGACAGACAACATTTGCATGCAATGGTAAGAAACTCTGCCCCCAATACACACACACACACACACACACACACACACACACACACACACACACACAATAAATAAATAACAATTAAAAGAAATCAGCTTCATCACTTATTGTGACACAGGGCAATCAACTACACCTCTCTATGTTGCACCAGTGAATGGCATGTAAATAAACAGATGATAAATGGATAGAGGAGAAATAAGCAGGTAGTTATTGGGAAGTTTAGAATATAAGGCATATGCTCAACTCTTGGAAGAGAAGTCAAAGGCAGAAAAACTATTCAGACCTCATCTTCCAAAAGGAGAATCAGCACATGTCTCAAAAACATGTTCTTCAATAAATTGTAATTTTTTTTTCTTAACTATTTTTCATCTTACTGTGTTTTCTTGCTACCTAAATCTTACTTATTTCCCAATCATGCAGAATTTTCAGAACTCCATTCCACAACTCTGCCACTTGCATGCGTAAAGTAGACCATCCTCAGTTCCTAAAAGAAATCACAGAGAAACCCCTATCATAGAAATGAAAATTATCCTTCCAAGGTCTGAAACCCAAATCCTTTACCATGGTCGGCCCCAGCTTTCCTCTGACTGATGATGGAGTTGACTTGTTATGGCAACCAGGGGTCTGGGGCCTTCTTTGCAGGATCGCACCTACTGAGTACAATCTGCATGAAGCTACACGAGGTTCTCGGTGGCCCTTGTTCTCCTTTAACAAAATAAAAGCTTGCACTTTGGGCATCTGTGCCATCCACAGACCTCCTTCAGCAGGTCGTCTGGCCATCCACACACCTCCTTCAGCAGGTCGTCTGGCCATCCACACACCTCCTTCAGCAGGTCGTCTGGCCATCCACACACCTCCTTCAGCAGGTCGTCTGGCCATCCACACACCTCCTTCACCATGGACATCGCGCAGCCCGACTGTCTTGCTACACATAACACTTGGTTATGCTCATCTATTTTTTTTTATCTATTTTTGTGAAAACTTTCTTGCCAAGTCTTACGTGAATTTAATGTCATGTTTCCAGACTAAACGCCCAAGTTTGAAAGAAACAATGTAGCTTTTGAAATTAGATCTTTAAAAATTACTTCCTTAAAAGGGAGTTGGTTTTGCTTGGTATGCCAAGCCTGCGATATTTTTAGAGCACCCAAAAATACTACAGAAAAAATTAAGCATGGCCACACATCTATCGGCATGGCTTGGAGATATTAGTGGTACAGTATTACATAATTGAACAACAAAGATGCTCCCTTGATACCTTACGGAATTGTGTGTAGTCCCAGGGTCGTCAATGCATCTACAAATGCAGACAGATAGCTTTCTTCTGGTACTGAGGCATATATATCTACGTTCATAGCAAGGGGAAGCCATTGATACAGGTTTGGCTTTTATCAAAAGGCCTATTATGCCTACCTTGTATGTAAGGTGTGGAATATGATTAGCAAGCAGTCAACTGTTAGCGTTTGGTGAACGGTCCTGACTCCCCTTCCCTCAGTTTAAGCCCTCCGTCATGGATTCCTTCATTGGCTCTTTCTGTTGAGTGAGGTTGTTTGCCTGACAGGTGCTGTAGATGAATGTGACAGATGACACAAGAAATACACCAGTTGGGGACACAGGGTTTGAAGAATTAAGCCAGGGAAGCAGGGATGGGGAGAGAATGCATGAAGTCACGAAACAGTGCTCACAGAGGCAAAATGCTTGGGGCATGTGGAGGAGAAAGGAGGTCCTGGACTTTGGTAAGGGCTGCTGTCCTCAAGAACCATAGGACATAGAGGGCATCATACTACACAGCATGACCATTGAGCTCAGAACTCCCTTGAACTCATTGAGTTCTTCTCCACAGATCAGCTGATAAACTAAGAAAAACAAAATTTACCACAAATGAATTTTGGATCCAAAATAATGACAGAAACGCTTTCTCGTTAACACGCCTGCTGTAATCTAATTATCAGTTGACAGCTAAGTTTCATTTGGAGAGGTGCTTAGCTTTCTAGAAAACAGAACAGAATTTTTGCATGTGGTAGAGAAAATACCTCCGTAAAATGATTTTGGACAAAGTAAGTGGGGCATCTGTGAAATAATCACTAATATTAATAACAGCAAATGTTTGGATTCATCAACTTCCATTTAAAACTCAGAAGAAAAATAGAATGCTTTGAAATCTTAGCCCGATTACTGAAAGATTCCTCACTATTTGAAAGAAAATTTGCTAATACTGATGAAAATCATCAGGACATGAAAACTCAAAACATCTGGAGAAGAAATTAATTGAACTAGAGTTACTTAACATTCCTTAATTTCTTGTTTCAAGTATATCTTTGGGAGACTTATAGAAGCAAGGAGTAAAGATAGATATATTTCTTTTATATTTTTTAAATGATTCAATTTTTGAATTTCACAATAACATCTGAAATCAAAGTAATTTTTCTTTAATTGATAACTCACCTAACAATGAATTTAATGGGAATTCACATAAAAATTCATCATTCCTTTCCACTAATTGCATAATGGCTATTCAGACATTATTGCACTATTTGAAAATCTATAACAATTGCCTTTTTAGCTACACAATATGTTTTAAATGTCCCAGTTCTGAGTAATCAGTAAAAGAACATCCATAGGTTTGAGAACAAATAAAACAATACACACACACATGACAACAATTTGGGGTTTAGTAATATTTTGCTAGACGATGTGTAGTTTGAAAATCTTGTGTGGTCAGACTTTACAGAATTATAAAGCTATACTATAAATACCGTTGGGAGGAATTGCAATTGCAGTAACAAAAAGGGAGGGGAAGAATTCAGTGGTAGTCAATATCCAAAACAAATCTATTCAAAATAATTCTCTTTTTCTTGCAGTTTATCAGCAACTTGAGCTTTATCAGGATTATGCTTTTGTCATTATTAAAAATATTCAACTATATTTCAAAATCAATGTGCCAAACTTCATAAGTTGAAGTACTATTCAGCACAATAAAAAAGACATTTTTCAGCAAATTTTGACAGAATTTTTACAGACAGAACTATAACTCCTTACTCATGGTATAAAACAACTATATATACATATGTATAATCTCAGTAACTCTAGAACAGGACTGAAACCATTTCATGAAACAGCTATAAGAGGGAAACACAAAGAAAACTAAAATAAATAAATAAATAACTATATTTACAAGTAATGAAGTGAAAATGAAACTCCTCGAATCTAGTAATTGACCACAATTTTCTTTTAGTAAAGGTCCACTTACGTCAACAGAAATGTGATATATGAAAAGTCAGTTATGCAGCTTTCGTAGATCAAAGTTGTCAGAGTGATTGGAATTTGTTGTACCATCTACTCTTCACATACAGAACTACATGCATTAGTTTCTGTGGAGAGCGCGAGCCTCCTTCTGTTGGGTATCACAGGGATTCACTCTTGAGTATGTATTCCAGTGAGCAATGGTTCCGTGGCTGTAAGTTCCTTCTTCTACCAAATCAATTCCTTTCTCTGCGAATTATATGTAGCTATTTTTTTTTCCTCTTTTTCTTTTGGAGTCAGATGCAGTAAATCAAGTTTACATTAGATAATGATCCATCACAAATTTAATTATGTCTTCCTCCCCACAACTTTTCTTCTCTAGTCTCAGTTTCCTAATTTTCTTAATTTTCAAGTATGTATCTCCATTTCAATGGTAACCCTGGAGTTGATATATCAACAGTACATTTTGACATCATCATTCCCAAACTCTTCATATTCTTTTCTCTTTCTAGTCTTTCTTGTCTTTTTCTTTTTTTGTTTGTTTGTTTATTTATTTATTTATTTGAGGAGACAGAGAAGCAGAGAGACAGAAAGAAAGAGAAAGAACGGTGTACCATGACCACTGAAAATGAATTCCAGACACATGTGCCACTTTGTGTGTCTGCCTTACATAGGTACTGGGGAACCACACACCTTAACCACTAAGCCATCTGTCCATTTTTCTCTTTCTATTCTTAGTCTGAGAACCACATAGAGATGTACCAGGATCAATAGAGAGGAAATTTGACCATCATAATCAACAATAATAAATATATGTAAGCTTTACCACTGAGGTGTGAGGTTTTGATTTCTTATTTTACACATATGTAAACTAGGAATTAAATGACAAATAATTACTCCTTAATCACACTATGAGGAAACAAAATATCTATTATGTGAATATACATCTGAATTGTTTAAAGTGTTTAAATCAGGTCATAATTCTATTGATTGAGTTTGCTTTAAGATTTAAGCATATATATTCCTGCAATGATTCTTAAGTTTATTTTTAAGAAACCCAACTAGAACCTTCTAGAACATAATTATATGAAAAATCAAACCAAGGCTGGAGGGATGGCTTAGCGATTAAGGTGTTTGCCTGCAAAGTCAAAGGACCCATGCTGAATTCCCCAAGACCCACATCAGCCAGATAGATGCATATGGTGCTGCTTGCTTCTGGAGTTCCTTTGCAGCAGCTAAGGGCTCTGGCTCACCCATTCTCTCTCTGTCTCTGTCTATCTGCTTCTTTCTCACTTTCTCTGTCTCTTAAATAAACAAAATAAAGAAAGAAAATTAAAAAAATAAAATAAATCCATGCCTATTCTACCTGGCATATGGACTTTCTCTATTTTAGAAATTAAATGAAGTACAATTATAGAGCCTAAATGCTCCACATTTAATTCAAAACTTGTCTTGCTGAATTCTTCATACTTGAGCTCAGAGAGATAGTCTATCAAGATATTTTGAAACACTACAAAATTACCGTGTTCAGTGCACACAAAGTCACCAACAGCAAGTGAGCATTATAGAGAATTTCTGATTACCTGATTGATATGTTTAAAGGGAAAATATGGATAGTGGCTAGTAATGCCAATTGAGTGCCCAAACTAATGATAAATCTTGGGCAGAGGAATTTAATTTTCTGCTACTTCTTTTATAATCTAATTAATGAATTAAATTTTCTCAGAATGATGTAAAAATAAATTCAAACCTGTTGAAATATTAATCCAATCAACATGTTGGATTGATATTAAGGATTCATGCTTCTATCGTATTCATGAGTTAAAGTTGTGCTCTTTAGACTGTCCTCACTTTTTTTTTTTCAGTATGTTACTAAGATAAATCAACCTTTTTTTGTTTTTTGTCTGTGTTTATGTATGTGGAGGTCAACAGACAGCTTTGAGATTTCTGTGCTTTTCTTTGAGTCAAGGTCTCTTCCATTGCAAATAAGCTGTTGGATTTCAAAGCAATGTCACTGCAGCTGACCCGTGAGCTTCAGACGCTCCTGCTTCTGCCTCTCAGTGTCCTGGGCCCTGGGTCACAGGTTCCTGTCTTCCCTTGAAGTCAGCTTCGTGAGAGTGCTGTAGAGTTGAACCCAGACAAGGGGCTTCATAAGCAAGTTCATTTAACGTCTGAGCCTTCCACCCACTACCGTGAATTATAGCCCATAAGAAAGAAGAGAGTTAAAGTTCTGTACCTTTGAATTTATATCTTCTGGGAAAGTTTTCACTAAATGACATGTTAGCTTGTGTACATAATAAATCCAAAGGATAAAACCCAAAGTGATGAGAATGTCCTATGGCAATGTCATAGTGGGAAACACTTGCAAGCAGATCAGTTATTCACCAGATATACTAAGGAAAGACTATCATTGCTCTGTAACTATCTAAAGAAAACATTCAGGTTTCATAATCATTTTAATAAGGTTTATTAAGTATGTTGGCAATTATAGATAAGAACTATCCTTACCAGCTTTTGTTTCCTACAAAATTTTAAATATTTTTATTGTATTTTCCTAAACATGCTTAGGTGATTACACAGCAAATAACAGCATCCTAAGCTTACATTTACTGGCATCTCTGAATCCACAGTATTTCATAATAAAAGTGACTAATGGTCAACTTACAGAGGAGTCTCAAAGGAATGAGATGTCTTAATCTCCAACAAAACGTAATTTAATTCTTTTCGTTCTCACTGAAATATGTTCCTATATTAGAACATGCATTATATAACTCCAATGCTAAAGGTTACAAAAGTCACTGAAGAACGTGTTGCATAATGAAACCCGAAATGTGAAATATAAAGTACAAAGGCATAAAGGAGCCATGCCCTTTACTCAGCCCCTACTATTAAAAATAGAATCAAACGTTTCCTATCTGAAGCCCTTAGATAATGAGTCATTCAGAAGAGCTGAATTTTCTACCTAAATGAGAGTATTTAACCCCTGAAACACTGAAGACACTTTATCCTCAGAAGACCACTTCTGGGACTTTTATACCCTACTTTTTTAACTTTAAAGTTAACTTGAACTCTTCTTATTCTCTCCTGGTTATCATTTAGCTTGTAAGTTTTGAAATGCCTCCCGTATTTTATATTCAATCCGAGTTTCAAAACAAATAGGCTAGTTTTACTGTGAGTTTACTGAAAATGAATTGTACCTAACATAAAACATGCTTTAAAATTTTAAACAAAGATTTGAGTTTAGCTAACAATATTTGTACATTTGTTCAGACCATTATAAATGATTTAACCTACTCCACATTAAAGCATCTGTCTTCTTAAAGTATTCAAAAACAAAAGGTAGACTTGTGTTGACAGTAAAATACTTCACAAGCATTGATGCTCAGAAAATTAATAAATGCTAGATTGAGAGTGGGGTGTGAAGGAAGCAAGGGAAGGTAGAGTGTCGTGGAATCCTCCTTCAATACCTAACCATTGTGGTTTAGTGCAATCCATCTATTTGAAGTCAAGTTTGTGGGTGAGGGGGGATGTTGGCTGTTACTTTCATGCCAACACACATTTGGACTCTTGAGTCCCTGTCCTTCAAAGCTGCTATAAGTCACTCTTTCCTAAGGGAAGGTGCCCTTCCTTCAAGTAGCAAAAGGCTGTTTACCCACTGCTGTGGATGCCTGTACAAACATTATCTGCCCATATTTTCAGCAAGTATCTGTCCCCAGTTTCTTGTTTCCTTCTGTTGTTATTTCCACTCTCAGTGTGATTCTCAGCTCCTGGATACTTCCAAAGCAGCACTTGCAGTCCTTTAGAATTAGTTCATGACGTTGTGTGTTTGCGCATGCGGGTTCTGCTAGAGCACACGTGCTGGGACAAGGCTAGGCATCTGTGCACCACCTGATTTGAGACAGAGTCTTTTGATGCTTCAAAGAAAAGCCAGACTTCAAAGGAAGTCAGGCTTTTCCAGGCTTCACCTCCCCTTATCTTCTCGCACTTTGGGATCACATTATGCATGCACCACTTCACATATGATCTGGGAATTGAAACTGAGCTGACGGGCTTTTCAAGAAAGTGCCTTTAACTGCGGACCCATTCTCCCAGTCTCTAAAGAGAGAGAGAGAAAGAGGATGAGTGTGGTGTGTCAGGGCCTCTTGCCACTGAAAATGAAGTCCACGTGCATGAGTTCCTCTGTGCATTTGGCTTTACATAGGTACTGGGGAATCGAACCCTGGCTGTAAGGCTCTCAGGTTTTGCAAGCAAGCATCTTTAATCGCTGAGTCATTTCTCCAGCTCTAGTTTATTTTGCTAATTTCCTGCTGCTTTTGTGATTCACTTCCTGAAAATTATCATAAGAAGCTGGACCTCAACCTGTAGTCTTAGCCATAAACAATGTGCAGTCCTAAAGTTACCTGATTCTCTACTGAAAATGCTGTGTATGTAATTCCAAAACTGAAGAATATTAAGTATAAGATTTAAGAAAGTACAAAATACATCTGTGGAACAGAGAATAAATCCCTATACTATAATAATGGGTGTATGGAATCATGGGAAAGCATTTTATAATTAGGATGCGTAGAATCATCTTCAAGAAGTCATGAGCCATCTTACACAAACGTAATCTTGGTTGAGGAGGTTGTCTTGCCCTTAGCAAGACCAGGTAGGTCATGTTTAGTTTTGTTCCTGAAAAAGTCTTAAACATAGAACATAGTTTAGCTGGCAATACTCAAATGAATGCATTGTTTTTTCCCCATATTTGTAATGTGTTTACCAGTGGCAAGAAAAAAAACATTGTTAGCTGGATATTGGTCCAAAGTCATGCTGTCCTCACTAAGTAAGGTCATAGTAAATAAATTATTACAACACACTCTCTCTGTTATTTCTCTTTCTCTACCAATTTATATCTTTGTGATGTCCTTCACTAATATATTCAAAAGACAAAGGAAATTTCTGTCTCTAATACTTTCTGAAAAGATCAAATTGGTTGTTTTTTTTTAAACCAATTATTCTAAAAAGAGAACACCTGTCTCCCCTTAAATAATGAGTGTGATGTTTACTCACGAATTCATTTTTGAAAATAATGCTAATCCGTAAGACCATAATTCATTTCTCATTGTCTGTCTTCCCTCCAATCTGAAACAAAAGCCTCCCGCTGTTGAGGCTCCTGGGAAGAAGAGACAAGTGATTGTTCCCTTGCCTGTGGAGATATTCCCAGTGTAGAGGAACTCAGATGTACTCGGTGGTGATTGACTTGCTGGGAGGATGGGGCTGCAGTGTTAGAAGAGGCTCTTGTTCGTTTGTAAGTCCTAGAGCCCGAGTGAGATAGAACGCCCGAAGCCTCCTTCAGTTTTCTGTCATGTTTGCTTGTGAACTAATGACCATTTTGAGCATAGATATTAACTGCAAATTATTCTAACGTAAGTTACTTATTACTGGTACTTTCGCAATTACTTTCACATGAATAACTCCTTATCTCTTAACCTCTTTTCATGTCTAAGAAGCTCAGAAAATTCCTGTGCAATAAATGCATTTTGCATGAATAGTTTTATCTCAAGCTACAGAGGAGAAATTGAAGAGCTATTCATAGGACCGTTCTCAGTATATCAAATAGAAAATAATAGGTATTTTTATAAAAAATGGAAACAGCGAGTTTTCTGCTCAAAGGGTTTATAAAGAACACATCAAGAATGGATTAGAGACAAAGTGCTGATTAGAATTCTCATGTTTCATTCCTTTCAGCTTGGCTGTGACCTTGAGCCAATCATCTGAACTCATCTCCATTTAGCTGGACTGATAATGCAGATTCGACAGTGAAATGTATGCACATGTGGTAGCTCATAGACTGCCATCAGCTGATGAATTATTTTCAGCTATGCACTGGGGATGATTGTTTGGTAGTATACTTCATTCCCCAAGAAAAGCTAGCAGAACTACTGCTTCAGGAAAAGACTGTTTTTATATTTGACTCTTCAAAATAGGTTTTTCTGCAGTTGTTTTGGAAATATTGTGTAATCTCATACTGCATCTCTTGTTTGAGTCCCAAGTTCTTTTTCTTTCTTTTTTTCTTAAATTGACATACTTAGTATGGATACATCACGTGTTGGTACCATCCTTTCCAACTCATTGCATGAGTTCTTTGATGAGTTCATTCTCATCATTGTCATTGGTAAAATTTCACTCTTGTCCAGACAGACTCGGATCTCACTCTGTTGTCATGGTGATCCTCTGACCTCTGCCTCCTAGAGGCAGTACCATGCCTGGCTTCCCCACCGAATTCACTACACATTATAGTTTCTGCTTCAAGACAATGAGCCTGTCCTCTTGCCAGTGCAAAGAAACTAAATTCGACACAAGCATCCTGCTCTGTCTAGAGCCATGGGGCCTCTTAGAGAAGAGTCCGCTCCATGGCTCTTCGGCCTCACGCTTGACTTTTCACACTTGGCTGTGGCCCCGCCCACGGTGACGTCTTGACTTCTCACACGTGGCTCTGGCCCCGCCCACAGTGACGTCTTGACTTCTCACACGTGGCTCTGGCCCCGCCCACAGTGACGTCTTGACTTCTCACACGTGGCTGCGGCCCCGCCCACAGTGACGTCTTGACTTCTCACACGTGGCTGCGGCCCCGCCCACAGTGACGTCTTGACTTCTCACACGTGGCTCTGGCCCCGCCCACAGTGACGTCTTGACTTCTCACACGTGGCTCTGGCCCCGCCCACAGTGACGTCTTGACTTTTCACACGTGGCTCTGGCCCCGCCCACAGTGACGTCTTGACTTTTCACACGTGGCTCTGGCCCCGCCCACAGTGACGTCTTGACTTTTCACACGTGGTTGTGGCCCCGCCCACAGTGACGTCTTGACTTTTCACACGTGGCTCTGGCCCCGCCCACAGTGACGTCTTGACTTTTCACACGTGGCTCTGGCCCCGCCCACAGTGACGTCTGACTTCTCACACGTGGCTCTGGCCCCGCCCACAGTGACGTCTTGACTTCTCACACGTGGCTCTGGCCCCGCCCACAGTGACGTCTTGACTTCTCACACGTGGCTCTGGCCCCGCCCACAGTGACGTCTTGACTTTTCACACGTGGCTCTGGCCCCGCCCACAGTGACGTCTTGACTTTTCACACGTGGCTCTGGCCCCGCCCACAGTGACGTCTTGACTTCTCACACGTGGCTCTGGCCCCGCCCACAGTGACGTCTTGACTTCTCACACGTGGCTCTGGCCCCGCCCACAGTGACGTCTTGACTTCTCACACGTGGCTCTGGCCCCGCCCACAGTGACGTCTTGACTTTTCACACGTGGCTCTGGCCCCGCCCACAGTGACGTCTTGACTTCTCACACGTGGCTCTGGCCCCGCCCACAGTGACGTCTTGACTTCTCACACGTGGCTCTGGCCCCGCCCACAGTGACGTCTTGACTTCTCACACGTGGCTCTGGCCCCGCCCACAGTGACGCCTGTCTCCTTGTTATGTCATGTGCAAGAAAATGGGCGCGACCTGTACACATCAACAAGGAGGGGCCCATGTGGAGGGGGAGGTCACGGATGAGCCTAATAATGGTACCAAACTGACTGTATTTGCTGTATACAAAATTAATTAATAAAAGAAGCTGAATCTACAAGAATGTAATATATATTATCTTAAAATCAAGGCAATCCTATGATTCTCTGTATTTTCACATCTATAGCAATGTTTGCTGCTATCTGTAACTAGTATAATTATCTCATACCTCCAAATTATGCTAATGATGCTTCCCATTCTCTGATCGTAGAGCTTTATTCTAACCTCTTCAAATCCTTTTGAAGATATGAAAGTAGGATTATTCTGTCAGAAATGAATGACTTACACAGAGCTCAGTCTTCCCAGCTGACAGCATTGTCACATGCACATGGGAGTTGTCAAAATTTCACTACAGGCCATTTCATTCTATGCAATGACATATTTTAGAGAACTTTGAATAGAATATTGTAGTAAACTCACTGTCATCATTCTGAGAAAATTTTAAAGTCTTATTTCTCTGTACACCGACTTGGTGTAATGTGTGGGTCAATCGATCTTGTTTTCATACATATGCGTTATAGACTTTGCCTTGCATGTTTTGTGTTGAGTTCCCTACAGGCATTTCTTGATTTCTAGTACATCAAATGCTGACTGGTTCAGGGGCTGTTATTCTGATCAGTCCACTCATAGATCCATGAACTGATGTAAATAAAGGAGAAAGGCTGACCTATTTGTAAGGAAAGTAAGCATGACTCTTCCTCTCATGTATCTGTATGTATATGTATGCATGCATGTGTGTGTGTTTAAATAATGTGTGCGTGTGCGTGCGTGTGTGTGTGTGTGTGTGTGTGTGTGTGTGTGTGTGTCCTGCACTCAGGCTTATGTTGCTGGCAGAAAGCACTCAACCAAGAGCAGATTGTGGGAAAAAGGGTTTATTTTGGATTATAGACGCAAGAGGAAGGTTCATGATGGCAGGGGAAAACAATGACATGAGGGTGGACATCACCTCCTGGTCAATATCAGATGGACAACAGCAACAGGAGAATGTGTAAAAAAGTGGAAAGAGGAAGCTGGCTATAACACCTATAAGCCTTCACCCAATAACATACCACCTCCAGGAGGCTTTAATTCCCAAGTTGCCATCAGCTGAGGACCTAACATTTAGAACGCCTAAGTTTATGGGGGACATCTGAATCAAACCAAAGCATTCTTCCCCTAGCCCTCATAAACTCAACCATCCATGGTGTAAAATGCAATTTATACAGCCCAACTTTAAAAGTTGGGTCAATCCTAATGATGATCAAACATTCCTGTACTCCAAGGTCTTTAACTTGAGTTGCAATATCACACTGCAGAAGGTGGCATAGCAAAGAAGTATTTAATCAATACAAGGTTTTTTGTATTTTATTTTATTTTTTAGTGTTTATTATTAACAAGATCTTTCGTATGGATACATCATGTGTTGGTACCCTCTTTTCCTTTGTCCCTGTCCCATTCCATTGGGGATCTCCTCAGTGGGGTTGCAGGTATTTTCCATGGGGCTGTGGCTTACACCTTGTGGCAGCAGTGGTTAGTCATTTTGGAGGGCAGGGAAGGCCTCTGGCCATGATGTCTCAACCTGTGGCTCTTACAGTCTTCCCACCCCTTCTTCCACAAAATTTCCTGAGCTGTGGTGGATGGGTTTTAAGTTTACTTCAGTGGTGAGCTCTTAGGAGCCTCTGGATCTCTGCTTTGGTAGGTACTGAGTCTGTCTCCTTCAACTTGGTGCTGATTCTTTTTTTTTTTTTTAACAAGCAATGCAGACAACAAACTTTCTAACTCCAGGTCCAATAACTTTAACTAGTGACATGTCTCCAAGGCTGATAATTTTAAGCAGTGATAGGTCTCTGGAATTTTAATTCTGCCCTTCCAGCTAGGCTACTCATAGTCCCATTAAAAGAACTGATAAATTAAATTAAAAAAAAATTATAAAAAGAAAAAAAAAACTTTTCCAAACACAAAAGAAAAAAAAAAAAGAAATAATAATAAATAAAAACTTCATCCAGTGTTGGCAGCTCTCCCTGGTAGCCATCTCCTAGTCCATAGATCTCCATTAGGTCCCCATTGCAACCCATGGTTCATCCTCATGGCTCCACTGGGTCTCCACACAGGTAATCCAACAAGCCTTCTTCACGCTGCCCATGGCCATTTCCAAAATATAAAACTGTGTTGCAAACTCAATGACCCTCTCTTTCCTGCATTTTTTTTATACTCCATAATACCAGGTGAGCTACCAACTTGGTAATCCATGGGGAAATAAAGCACACTTCGAAGAACAGGACACTCCTTTAGCATTCAGGCCCCTTCAAAAGAGTCTACATTCTTTCTGTTGTCCCAATGCAGGTCAGCTGGCCTAATCTCAATGGTTGTAATCTCTCATACAATTGTAGCTGACCAGGCAGCAGTTTCAGCCCAAAGATTTCATTTTATTTTTCTGTGCCATATAACTCTGTTCATACCAGTCCATTGCTATACTATGCAATGCTGCACAAATTCCCAGTACGTAGGCAAACAGAACAAAGCAAGCTTCTCACACAAGCTGCTTTTAGCCCAGTCCAGCCAAAGCTCTTTGTCACCCTTAGAAGGCAAACCTTATAGTCCATAATTCTTAGTATACTCAAGTCTTTCAACTCTGACCAGAATTGTCAATCAAGTTCTATTTATAGCATTAGCAAGGCATCTCTTAGGTCAAGATTTCAAATCCTTCCACATTCCTCTCAAAAATCACCTCCAAAAGGCCAAAAGCCACACAGTCAGGTTTCTAACAGTAGTGATCCCACTTCTCAGTAACAAGTTTACTACTGCAGTCAGGTTCACATTGTGGGTAGAAAATCCCAATCCAAAACAGCTTGTGGGGATTAAAAAAAAAAAAAAAAAACAGGTTTATTTTGGCTTATAGACTCAAGGGGAAGCTTCATGATGGCAGGGGAAAGTGATGGCATGAGCAGAGGGTGGACATCACCCCCTGGACAACATTAGATGGACAACAGCAGCAGGAGAGTGTGCCAAACACTGTCAAAAAGCATCTGGCTATAATACCCATAAGCCCACCACCCAAAGCACACTGCCTCCACGGGGCTTGCATTCCCAAACTGCCATCAGCTGGGAACCTAGCATTCAGAACACCTAAGTTTATGGGGGACAATTGAATCAAACCACCACAATATGTGCCTAATTATATCATTATTACATGTATGTAACTTCTTTGAACCCTGGGCCCCTAATAAAACATATCAATCATTTCCACCCTTGTGTGAACTCAGCTGTTTTATAGTTAATGAATATGACTCTAGTATCCAGCAATTTGGTTCTGATTTTATAGATCTTTCTTCTTTATGGTCTTCACACACCACAACTCATGTGGTTTGTCTGGTGCGCATGCTTTGGAAGCCACTCATGATAACTAGCTTGTCTTTGGAGATCTGCACTGTGACACTCTTGAGAGGAACTATTCAGGTGTATCCTCCCTGCTACTTTTCAAATCTTGGGATCCTTTCCTGACTGTGGTAAGAGGGGAAGAAGGTTTAGCTTTTGGTTGCCATTTCCTTACGAACCTTGTGGCATATGCCTTGTATCTGTTACTTGCTCATCAGTAGGACAAAATACTCAATCAGAAGGAACTTATAGAAGAAAAGGGGTTTAATTCATCTTACAGTCCAGAGAGTCGAATACATCATGCTGGGAGAAGCATGGAATTCACAAGAAGCTAGCATTGTGTCCTGGTATCAGCAGAGAGGAAGTAGAGAGAGTGGTGAATGATGGTTCTCAGCCAGCTCTCCCCTTATCTAGAGCCTAAGATGCCAGCCCATGGGATGATGCTGCCCACAGTTAAAGTTGGTCTTCCCACCTTAATTAACTTGATCAAAATAATTCCTCACAGTCACAAACAGAGACAGACATAATCTACATTCTAGTTCCTATCATGCTGACAATCAGTGTAAACCCTGCCAGGCCTTTAACACTCTTGCTAGTCTGGCTTTTTGAGTTGGCATGATGGGATACTTTCTGGTCTATGAGGAGGAAGTGAAATGTGATTTGGCATGCTATGTTTTCTTACCATGCTAAGGCAACCTTAAGGCAGCAACCTTGAGCAGCAGGGAAGATTTCTTTTGCACGGTCCAAGGGAAATCTCTGCTTGGACTCTGCTAGTTTTCCCACTGCTTGTTAGTTTGTGTGGGTTTGATCATAAATAGTTATTCTCTGAAGTAATTCTAATATCAGTTTCCAAGCATAATAACCATTTCCCTTAAACACATTGATCCTTTTTTTTTTTTTTTTTTGTCTTTTGGGCATTAATTAATTTTACTTCCATTAAAAAGAGACAAATAAGAGAACTATGCTACTGGATTCTTCCAGGCTCTGTGCTGTTTCCCATGGTGATGGACAAGTGAGGCATTTTAGAAAATTCTTTACTTGGTGAATTGCTATGTATTTAATTTGGTACAGACATTGAAATAAAATGCAGGATTATGTTGTGCTAGATAGGAAACAGGCTGAGTTTATATAATTATCACATCTGTAACATTTATCAGTTCAGTTCATTTCTATTTCCATTTTTAAAGGAAAATTTACCAGTTTGAATAATTTTGTTTATGTTTTAAAGTATGCTATTTTAACATATATTAATTTACCATATATCATCTATGTGTATTTTGGCTAGGAATACACTGAGGTTTTAGAGATATGAAGAGTAAGTCTTCTGTAATGTGTCCATTGATGTCAGAGAAATGAAAGGAAGATATGATTTTATTATTTTTCAAATTACAGCAAATGTTCAAAGAATGTCGAGGAAACTTTAAATAATCCACAAGTGCCTGTCCTCACATGTAAATGAATGTACATACATTGGTATACTAAATATCAAATACATTTTCATAACAGAAAATAAAGTCTACTGTCCTCACAAATGAATAAAATATATTTTTTTTAATCTTGAAAATCAAATTAGTTTAAATGATGTTTTCCTGTATTTGGTTTGTTCATTGGTCAACTTACTCATGAACAAAAACCACAAATGTACAACCTCAGCTCTGCAACAGCCAGAAAGGCCCGTGGGGAGGCGAGCAGCACACCACGCGCTGCGTCTGTCTTTACCCGGGGAGAGCTCCGCCCCGCCGGGTCCTGCCTGTGACTCTCTCGTTTCCACGAGCTAAGGTAGCCGTGAGGTCCTCGGGAACTCGCTCCGGCATGTCAGTGCGTGATTGTATCTAGTCACGCATCTCACAGGCAGTCGTGTTTGTACTATCATTTTTGTGCTCATTATCATGACAGTGGCTTATTAAGTACCTCCTAGTTCTCATTAAAAGATTGTCACGTTCACTTTGCCGTTGTTAACATTTGAGGTCATAATGGATTCTTAATAACATAGTGTAGGAATTTTGGTGTCATTAGAAAAAAATGTGGTTAAACAGTTGAAAAACTTTTAGGGAAGGTTTGACAAAATGCACAATGTCATTGAATTTTAATATGATAATACTTCATATAAGTGTATCAGAGGGGGGGGCATGCATTAAATTCTGAAAGACATTCAAGATTAGTATTCAAGAGCAATACTCTTAGGTAGAAAGGAGTATCAGGTTATAATATGATATCATTTCATTTCAGTTGAGAATGTACCATGTACATGTAATAGCGATTCAAATAATTCATACGGTGTAATACTAATAGGATTATTAGAGCTAAAATAAATACCAGTTATTCAATTACTTATTAATTTTCTGACACTTTTAACAAGTCCTTCTAAGTTTAGAGACTTAAATATGCAAATTTATGATCATACATTTGTTTCTCCAAGTCAAAAGTTTGACAAAAGAAAAAAGGCCAGTGGCCAATGATCTTTAAGCTTTGGGGAGAATATTCTTTTGTCTAGAAGCAGCCACTGTTGCTTGCTGCTGGTTTTCTTTCTCAATCATATAGCCAGCAAATCCTACCCATGCACACCCACACATCGCCTCTCTCTGGCATCGTCTTCTACCTGCAATTGCCACTGTTAAGGACTCAGGTGATTTACCCTCTTCTAGCTTTGATCTTTTTTTATGTATTTATTTATTTGTTTGTTTTGGAGGGCAGGATCTGATGTAGTCCAGCCTAGCCTTGCATTCTCCCTGCAGCCGAGGATGACTTTGAACTTCTCATCCCCTGCTTCTTCCTCCCAGATGCTGATGCTACAGGCTTGCATCACTATGCCGGGCTTGCATGGCACTCAGATTGAACTCGGGATTCCATACATGCTAAGCAGGAACAATGCACTCTGAGAGCATCAGTAGAACTCCCCCCGCCCCAATTTTACTTGTAGTGCCACCAGCAAAGTTGAGTTTGCCCCATTGCCATAGAAGGTAACATGCACAGGTCCCAGCGATTACAGTGCAGACCAGTTTGGAAAATCATTATTGTACTAATCACAAGCCAAAAAACAAAATATCAGAGGTAACCTCCCCTCTCCCTATACTTTTTGCTGTGCATGTGAAAGGGGTTTACAAACACGCTCTTGTGTGCCTTGTATTATCCGATGAATGGGAGCCATTGACCTTGGCATGATAGTCTGCTGGGTGAATTTACCCATGTTACTCAAATTCTGCCATTTCTCACCTAGCTCATCACAAGTTCCCCACCCTTAGAACTCATGTCTTCCACTGAGTAGGCTTAAGTGGGAAAATATTTTCTTCTCCCACTTATGTATTCATATGTTCCAAGTGCCATGATGATAAAAGAAATAGAACTGTAGTGGGTGTATTTGTTAGGGGATTATTATCCACTTCATGGGCCCTTTGTCAAATTTTTAGAACTCACAGATGTTCAAGAGGAGATCTTTAACCCCGTTTTATGGTCTCTATTAATTGATTTTAATACCAAGAGCAAGCTGAGGGACCTTTCCTCTTGTTGAACATGATGTGATGTTTTGCTCATTGTGAAAAGGTTCAATTTGGAGCCAAATTGTTCTCAGATTTAGTTTCTTTAGTAACATAAACACTACCTTCAGAAGTGTTTTGATTTGTTTTCCTTTTTATTATCAGTATTGGAATTTTTGCTGCAATAGCTGTTTTTATTTTTCAAATCCCTTGCTCACTTTTTAATTTGATTCTTTTTCATATTCATCTTAGATGTTATTTAAATCTGCATATGAACAAAGTGATTGCTACATGTCTGTTCATCGTAGCTACTTAGGCTGAGAGGAGAGAATCTCTTGAGCACAGAAGTTCAACACTAACCTGGGCAACATAGCAAAAACCCATCTCAAACAAAAAGAAATCTCTGTTGGCGATACACGTGGCTCAGGTCTTCTCTTTTTATATGAGTTTTTAACTCTCTAAACAATGTCTTTCAATAAAAAGCATTTGTAATTTCATTGTAACCACATTTTGTCGATCTTTTTAGTTTAGTGCTTTCATTGTCTGATTTTATTTTATTTTATTTTATTTTATTTTATTTTATTTTATTTTATTTTATTTTATTTTATTTTATTTTATTTTATTGCAGTGGCTTTTTGATGTTTCATGGAAGATTGTTTTTAAATGGTGCTTCCAAAATTCAACATTTGTCCTTTAATCACCAAGTGAATTTTTCATATTTAATAAGAAAGCATTTGTATAGTCTTGTATAGTCTTAAAAACAGATGCCCCTTTGCATCTGTGGGCATGTAAAATTCATCTTAAAAATAAAGCATTCCTTGGACTAATGCAATTTCAGCAGTAGGACTAATGTGATAGTTTTCAGGCGAGAAGACTCCTGTGTCATTCAGGTTTTTGATTATGTTTTCCTCACAACTTCACATTTAATTTTATAAGTGCCTCCATTTTAAAGTGTTTGTTTTATGGTTGTTTAAAAGAAATCTGATGTATTTTTGAAAAAAAAAATAAACTGAAATCAAACACAGTGATGAAATTACAAGATGTCTACAATTTGCTTTAAAAATTTTGATGATTAGAAAGTGGTCATCCGTGAAAAAGATACAGAGTTAAAGGCCCTGAATTCACCATCGCTGGAGCTAGACATTTTTAATTGGCTGTCTTTTCACTACACTTATGAATTTTTCTCTGCTCTTTAATGCTTTCTTTAGTCTGCCCTAACTGGCCTTATGTGCCCTATCTTGCCTTGTCCTTTGATCTGCATCTCCTGCTATCATTTCTTCTACCTGCACAAGCTGCCTCGATGGTCCTCAGCTCGGCCACTGCCCTTCCCTCCGTCTGCAGCTCTTCACTCCCCACCGTCATCTCGGCAGCTACCACCGGTGCTCTGTTCTCACCTCTCACAGGGCGCACATCATTCTTCCCTGGGATGGTTCAGTACTGCATCACAGATACCATCTGTCAGTGCCGGGTGAGGTTATCTTGTTAATACTGGCCACTGAGTAGGAGAAATGTTTCACTCATACATAATAAGCTTCCTTGGCCTCAGATCATACCATCTGCTCCCTTTGGTGAGAAATGCAGATATAGTTAATGGAAAGATGTCCATCAATGACTTTGTAATCCATCGATGACTCAATATGCTAGCAAACCAAGCAAGTGCTGGTTTCTCTGTGTCCTCATATTTTACTAAATTTGGGCAGAAATATATGATTAGTGAGATGGAGAATAGAAAAAATAAAGCATAATACAAAGATAAATGTTAAACCATTTCATTTCTGAGTCCTTTGGTTTGGAGCTTACTTTGTCACTTGAATGCTAGATAGAGTGGAATTTAAAGACAAAAACCAAGCTATTCTAATGCTAAGCCTGCTGGATTTTTTAAGAGAACAATAAAAATACTGACCTCTGAGGTCTCTTGGCCTCATATCAATCTCAAAGATTAGATAGATAGATGATAGATAGATAGATGATTAATAGATAGATGATATATAGTGAGAGATATTAAATTTGGGAGCAATGCTTACTTTAAAAAAGACATTAAACTTTTTTGAGAAAGCTTAGCTACTTTCCAAGTTCTTTGATGAGTTAAAAGCTTAGAAAAATCCCATACACCATTTGTGAATATAGTTCTTATAGGATATTTTATTCCCATGTGGAGTCATTATTCTAAGAAAACATGGAAATGTAACTTAATATTATCCTAAAGGTCATAAAACCAAAATCCTAATATTAAGAATCCCAGAAAGAGAAATGTGGTATATTTTATTGTTCTTAAAAGGGGAAATGTTGTATCTCTAGAGGAAAATAGTCAAGATCAGCAATTGGAAACCTTCAAGTAAACAAACAAAACACAAGCATAAAATTTGTCTGGAGGGCAGTAAAGTATTAAACTTGTTTACAGCACTATATAAAAATGAAGAGAAACTGAATTGAGATAGTGCAACTGGAGACACCAATAGGCATTTATGGTAGTGAAAAATAGTTTTACTTTAAGGGGAAAGTTAGATTCATTTTTCTCATAGAATCTTTCCATATTTTATTTATCACCTTTATGCATTGGTCAGTGGTGACATTATTAATGGTTTTAGGAATATGTGTATTATTTGAAGTGGGTTAAAAGCAAGCATGTAGTACAAATATATTTAGACTTTAAATATTAATTATTTGAGGCCTGGGTGTGTAGCTCAGTGATAGAGTCTGAATGTCTGCCAAGAGTCCATATGTTAATAACTTAGTCACCTGACTGTGGACCTTTGGAAGGTAGTAGGACCTTCAGGAGCCAGGACCTAGTAGAAAAGAGTTAAGTGATAGTGAGGGTGTTATTAGGTGTCTGAATGGGGAGTCCAACACGTTGCTTTCTCTCTTGTAGGCAATAAGGACTTAGACAGCCTCCTCCACCCCTCACCGCCTGCCACCATGGGCTGCCTGCTGACAGAGACCACCAGCAGCTAGGGGTAGAGTGGACACAGACTGTGTCTCCTTATAACTGGCTTATTTCAATCACTTGTTACAGAGAGAGTGAACTTCTGAGCACAGCACCATGAAGAAAGCCCCAAGTTCAGCCTCCAGCATTATAAGATAAAGTAATTAAATAAATAAAATAAAATTTGAGCTCTTATCTCCTTCTATCCCTTCTGAGTTTCCTATTAAAGCTAGATATTATCTCACCATTGCTTGAACCCTTGAAATGCCTATAGAAATGAAACCAGGCTGCCTCTGACCATCTACACCTTCCATTTCTATACCATTCACCTTAAGCTACCTTCATCATATTTCCTTTACAACTTAAACTTATTAGAGAGTTGCTGTAATTATTGCTTTCTTTCTGTCTCTCTCTATATATAAGGGTGTGAATTAGTACTATTTTGATGTGTGATAAATGTAAAACACTTTTAAAAATAAGTTACTTGGGCTTGATGAATTATTAAGGATGGATGTGTAATTAAATAGCAAAAAAAAAAATTGTAACAAACTCTGCTCTAAGAACTATGCAGATACACAGATTCATTTAATGCTCAAGATGTCCACTTAAGTAGCAAACAGTCTCCAGACATATGTGTCACCATGTGCATCTGGCTTATGTGGGACCTGGAGAATCGAACCTGGGTACTTAGGCTTCGCAGGTATGCGCCTTAACCCCTAAGCCAACTCTCAAGCCCATGTCAGCCTTTTCTTTATGAAACATAGATACTAGGCTCTGGCCATCATGCATCTTCCTTTCTCCAAATTCCGTGCCGCTGTGAATGTATTTCTTTGCTCAGGTGTGCTGAGGAGACATTGACAGTAGAGAGAAAAGCCTATCCCTCTACCAAATGCTGGTCAGATCCTTTCTATATTTGAACATTAACAGAAATCTCACAGAGATCTTCAATGAAATAGAAATTCAATTAAAGTTGCAAAATAAATTGAACATAGAAAAATAATGACTTTTTAAGAATCCTTATTACTTCCGGTAAAGATGGTGGCATAGGTACCACACCAAAGCAGCCTAGGGGGGAGAAAGCCAAATATAACCCAGCAAAATACACACTTTTACTAAGAAGTGAGGTGTATAGGAAATTGAAACAGCAACAGAAAAGTAGGAGTGATCCAGAGCATCCAGAGCCCACACGGGCCCGCAGAAGCTGCTCCGGCAGGGCAGGTCCACACACAAGGCCACAGCAGGCTTGCCTTGAGCACAGGAAAAGCCAAGTGAGGGGATTTTCCACTCACACCGGAGCTCTCTGCAAACTCAAGAAACGTGAATGGAGAACAGCATTGAGCAATGGAGGAGCAGATCACAAGGTAGAAGAACACATGGAACAGCATGCAAACTGAGGAGCATCGGCTTCCTCCCTTCCCCACCACCAGTGCCCAGCCCTGAGGTACAGAGCAGCAGTCCAGGGACCCAGCCATGCCTACTTGAACTGACAGAGAACCAAAGAGGGGCCCAATCAAGAATGCAGCTGAGGGGCTGGAGAGATGGCTTAGCGGTTAAGCGCTTGCCTGTGAAGCCTAAGGACCCCGGTTCGAGGCTCATTTCCCCAGGTCCCACGTTAGCCAGATGCACAAGGGGGTGCACGCGTCTGGAGTTCGTTTGCAGAGGCTGGAAGCCCTGGCGTGCCCATTCTCTCTCTCTCCCTCTATCTGTCTTTCTCTCTGTGTCTGTCGCTCTCAAATAAAAAAAAAAAAAAAAAAAGAATGCAGCTGAAACCGAAAATCATCCCAAAAGGTAATTGGGATTACAGCAGGTCAGTACCCGCCTAATATACCTGATATATATGCCTGAACCAGAAATGCTAATTGCACCTTCCATATCAGGATAAATTATATATTAAATCAGATGGATGGACAAATTTGCCATTCTTTTTTTTTAAAATTATTTATTTATTTATTTGATAAATAAAAAATTTAAAATATATATATATATACATTATAACAAAAGAAACACCAAAAATCAAGACAATATAAATCCACGAAGAAGTATTAATGCATCAGGAATGACCTCTAGTAAGAATGAGTTAGAGGAAATGCCTGTGAAAAATTTCAAAGGAGTGATTATAAATATGTTCGAAGAACTCAAAGAAGAAATCAAAGGAAGCAAAGAAGACACAGGACACCAATTTAATGAAATAAAGAGGTAAATACTAGACATAAATGAGGAAATAGAAATAATAAAGAAAAACCAATTAGAATTACTAGCAATAAAGAACACAGTTAGTGAAATAAAAAACTCTGTAGGAAATCTCACCAGAATGGATGAAGGAGAGGACAGAATATCTAAGCTAGAAGACCAGGTAGCAAATCTAATACAGTCTAACAAAGGTAAAGACAAATTTATAGAAAAGTATGAGTGGGAATTTCAAGATATTCAGGACAGTAGGAAAAGATCAAACAAAAGAATTCAGGGCATAGTAGAAGAAGAAGAATTTCACTCCAAAGGCATAGTTGGCATCTTTAACAAAATCACAGAAGAAAACTTTCCACAAATTGGGAAAGAGGTGCCAATGCAGAATCAGGAATCCTGTAGAACACCAGCCAGACAAAACCTGGAAAGAACCTCTCCTTGCCATATTATAATCAAACTACCAAACACACAAACCAAAGAAAAAATATTGAAAGCAGTCAGAGAGAAAAATTAAGTTACCTACAAAAGCAAGCCTATCAGGATTACAGCAGATTACTCAATACAAACTTTAAAAACCAGAAGGGCTTGGAATGATATATTCCACGTTCTGAAAGATAACAACTGTCAACCAAGGTTACTTTATCCTGCAAAGCTATCCATTCAAATAGATGGAGAAATAAGGACATTCCACAACCAAAGCAGGCTAACAGACTATTTAAAGACAAAACCAGTTCTAGAGAAAATACTTGAAAAAATCCTCCATGCTCATGAAAAAGAAAAGCAAACATATAAGGAACCAGGAAAAAATAAACAATACTCAAATACTAGTTAACACAAGAGAGCAAAGGTAAAACCGGAAGAACTACAAAAAATGACAAAAACGAATACACACCTTTCAATAATATCTCTTAATATAAATGGCCTCAATGCCACAACCAAAAGACATAGGTTTTCAGACTGGGTTAAAAAGCAGGATCCTTCAATTTGTTGCCTCCAAGAAACCCACCTTTCTACAAAGGATGGATACTATCTTAGGGTGAAAGGTTGGAAAACAGTGTTTCAAGCAAATAGACCTAGAAAACAAGCAATGGTTGCTATCCTAATACCTGACAAGGTAGATTTCAGTTCAACATTAGTTAAGAAAGATAAGGAAGGCCACTTTATATTGATTAAAGGCACCCTCCAACAGGAGGACATTACAATCCTAAACATATATACACCTAACATGGGGGTCCCCAAATTCATCAAACAAACACTATAAGAACTAAGGTCACAGATAACACCAAACACAGTGGTGGTGGGTAACTTCAACACCCCACTCTCATCAATTGACAGGTCATCCCGGGAAAGAATAAACAAAGAGGCATCTGGAGTAAATGAGGTCATAGAAGAAATGGACCTAACAGATATGTACAGGACATTTCATCCAAATGCTGCAGAATATACTTTCTTTTCAGCAGCACATGGAATATTCTCTAAAATAGACCATATATTAGGACACAAAGCAAATCTTAACAAATTCAGGAAAATTGAGATAATTCCTTGCTTTCTATCTGACCACAATAGAATCAAACTACAAATCAATAGCAAGAAAGGCCATAGAGCATACACAAAATCATGGAAATTAAACAACACATTACTAATTGATGAATGGGTCAATGAAGAAATCAAGAGGGAAATCAAAAAATTTATAGAGTCAAATGATAATGAGAACACAACATACCAAAATCTCTGGGACACAATGACGGCAGTCCTAAGAGGTAAATTTATAGCTTTAAGTGCCTATATTAAGAAATTAGAAAGGTCGCAAGTAAACAACCTAATGCTTCACCTTAAAGCCTTGGAAAGAGAAGAACAAGGCAAACCCACAATCAGCAGACAGGAAGAAATAATAAAGATTAGGGCAGAAATTAATGAAATAGAAACTAAAAAAACAATCCAAAGAATCAATGAAACAAAGGGTTGGTTCTTTGAAAGGATAAAGAAGATGGATAAACCCTTAGCAAGTCTAACCAAAAGAAAGACAAAAGAGACACAAATTAATCAAATTACAGATGAAAAAGGTAACATCACAACAGATGCCAGAGAATCAAAAAATCATAGGGACATACTATAAAAGCATATACTCCACAAAGTATGAAAATATGAAAGAAATGGATGATTTCCTTGATTTATATGACCTACCTAAATTAAATCAAGATGAGATTAATCACTTAAATAGACCTATAACAAGCATGGACATCCGAACAGTTATCAAAAATCTCCCAACAAAAAAAAGCCCAGGCCCGCAGCCGAAGCGGTAGATGAGAACCAAGTGCGGCTGCTCTGCAGCTCTTGGCATAGAGGCTGGAAGCTATGTTCCAGCGCATGGTATCAATCTCAGCGGGGTACTGAGATTATTTAGAGCATGTGTACAATGAACGTCTTAATATTGTTACTGAGCTATTTTTATTTATTTGCAAGCAGTGAGAGAAAGAGAAGAGAGAGAGAGAGTGAGAGAATGGGCATGCTAGGGCTTGCAGCCCCTGCAAAGGGACTCCAGATGCGTGTGCCCCCTTGTGCATCTGGCTTTACCTGAGTACTGCAGACCTAGACCCGGGTCATTAGACTTTGCAGGCAAGTGCCTTAACTGCTGAGCCATCTCTCCAGCCCCAGTATTATTTTTAGTTTCATGATCCAGTATTTCAAACTAATGCATACCTTGATGACATACTGTTTTTACAGCCGAAGTGCGGAGTGGTGTTGAACAGGTGGTTTTATAATTAAAATAACCTGAATTTTTTAATAACCAGTCTTACACTCAGACTGCTAACAGTGCACAACTGTTAACTTTTTCCTCTGTAATAGCGCTTTTAGTGCTCCACTGAAACAGGCCCGGTGGTTGGGCAATATTCTTAGTTACCATTCTGAGGGACTGAGGGTATCACCGTCGCTCCACTCTCTCTGCTGTTTGCAAGAAAATGCAGGAGGAACTGTGGGTTCCTATCGACAGGGAGCCATATTAATTATTTGAAATGTTCCTCATAAGAGGAATCAGCAGAGTTTATTACACGCCGAATATTACTTGAAATGGGAAGGTTACTTTAACTGTTATCATATTCTATGTATCATTAACTTTCCTTGTTTAGGAAAAGAGATTAACAGCCCTGTAAATTGCTGTAGTAAATGTGTGAAGAGTACTACCACACGTTCCCATGTAGAGGAAAGTGGTGGCTTCTCTCCTCCTCAAAGCTTCCTTATTGAATGTGGCTTTGGAAAATGAGATGGCTGTAATTATGTTTTCTTTCTTTAGAATCCTAATCACTGTTGGATCATCACTACAATGATAGCTACTTTGAGCATTTAGAATTTTTGCATTCAAGGCAGCTTTTCTCTTTATCCATTCTTTTTTTTGAGATGTGACTCACTGTGTTATCCTACCTGGCTTGTTTTGAATAAGTCAACAGTTTTTTTTTTTTTTTTCAAAAAGTCATAATTATGGCTTTCACATCAACTGTAGAATTTTTAACATATAAGATAAAATATATTGTGAAGAAATGTGTGAATTGTAAGAATGCTTTCCATGGAAAAGCATTTGTATTTTATTATAATTATCCTCTTTTTTTTTACCAAATGTATTTTATTATAATTATCCTCTTTTTTATTATAATTATTTATTATAAGTATCCTCTTTTTTTTACCAAATGCAGTGAGCAAGTTAAAATATATTTATCTCTATTTAAATAATGTAAAGTATAAAATGTAAGTCAGTCAGAGTTGTAAAGTTAACTATTTTTTCAAGGCAGGGTCTCACTCTAGCCCAGGCTGACTTGGAATTCACTAAGCAGCCTCAAGGTGGCCTCCAACTCTTTGAGATCCTCCTACTTCTGCTTCCCTCCCCATTGGAATTAATGGCATGCACCACCACACCAGGCTTGGAAAGTTATCCAAACGTTACCCAAGTCGCTGGGGAGAGGACACAGTGGTTGAAGGTACTTGCTTGCAAAGTTCACCAGCATTCACATAAAGATTGGTGCAAAAAAAAAGGGTTCAGAAATAATAAATAAATAAATCGACATTAAAGAAAAGTAGAATCAATAAAAGAGATGAACATCTGGTATCCTGCTCACAGTAGCAGGAAACCCTTTTGTGTGTGTGTGTAACCCCCCACACGTACCCATACACACTCACTAACACACACACACACACACACACACACACACAAGGCTTGCATGTTGGAATGTGTATAACTATAAAATAAGTAAGTAACTAAATAAAATGTTACCCAAATGTTATCTGTACGAAGGGTGTCAGTTTGAAAATAACCTAATATTTGTCTGCAGTGAAATACATACAGAAAATGAGAATGTTTTGGAACGCGGACATTAGGCAGAGCATTTGATGTCTGCTTCATATATCTTGAAAGAATGCTGTTACCAGTGTTCCCTGGGTGTTGCCAGGTCCTTGGCATCTTTTTTAAGGAATTAAAGAATGTAAAAGCACCAGGAAGTTTTATTAGGAGGAAGGCAGAAGTATGAAGGGTGGAAGAAATCTCTTTCAAGATATCAAGAGAAAACTTGAGCTAGAGGCCTCAAGAGCAGTAAGGTAATGTTTTGTGCTCTTTTTAGAGAACCTAGGAGGAGGAGGTGGAAGGTAAGGAGGAAGTTTGGATGTTTTTCCATTTTGGTTGACAGACTTGAGTTATAAGAGAGTTTCTCTGCTGAGCATTTCCCATCCAATTACACATCTGATCTTAATTGTAAAAACACATAATCATAGATAGGCACAGTATGGTAACTTAAGAATACTTCCTACAAGTTTATCCAGTCACCATTTGTCTTACTGTGTATGGACCCAAAACCAGTCCAAGCC
Source organism: Jaculus jaculus (assembly GCF_020740685.1). Lineage (NCBI taxonomy): Eukaryota > Metazoa > Chordata > Mammalia > Rodentia > Dipodidae > Jaculus > Jaculus jaculus. Next base: position 9,075,890 of record NC_059112.1, on the reverse strand, counting down.
AAACTGGCCTCATCTCCTGATCCTGGATTATATATTGGACAACTTTGAAACTGACCACAAAAGAAGGGTTCCTGGGCTGGAGAGATGGCTTAGAGGTTAAGCGCTTGCCTGTGAAGCCTAAGGACCCTGGTTCAAGGTTCAATTCCCCAGGATCCACGTTAGCCAGATGCACAAGAGGTCACATGTGTCTGGATTTCTTTTGCAGTGGCTGGAGGCCCTGGCCCACCCATTCTCTTTCTTTCTCTATCTGCCTCTTTCTCTCTTTGTCTGTATCTTTCAAATAAATAAATAAGTTAAAAAAAAAAAAGAGTTCCTAAAGGTGTCTAGCAGGGGAGAAAACCAAATGTGGTCCCAGATTACTAAACTATCTGCCTATGCTTGCTTGCCTGCCTTGGGGACTTGATTTTTTTTTATAAGTATTTGTGGATTTTTCATATCTTAAAAATAATTGTATTATCAGATAATCAATTTATGTGTATTTTTAAATATTTTATTTTTGTTTACATATTTGGCAGAGAGGAACTGAGAGAGAGAGAGAATGGGCACTCCAAGGCCTCTACCCACTGCAAACAATTCCAGACGCATGTGCCACCTTGTACATCTGGTTAACATGGGTCTGGGGAAATCAGACCTGCGTCCTTTAGCTTTGCAGGCAAATGCCTTAACTACTAAGCCATATCTCTAGCCCTCAATTTATATTTTTTAAAGTGAATAAATATATAACACATGAACAATGACAAATAAGCCTGAATTCCCAGCAGTTTTGGTGGGGATACAGGCAAGAGAATCAGGACTTCAAGGTCATCCCTGGCTACATAGTAAATTAGAAGCCAGCTGTGATTATAGGAGACTCTTTCTGAAAAGCAAAAAACAAATCAAATCGTGTTACTAGAAGCACTGATTGAATTGAATTATGTTTGTGTGATATATTTTATTTCTGTGTTTGAGTGGATCGCTCTACTCTTCTCTACAATGACTATTAATTCAGTGTGGAAGAAGATACATGACATTCTACAATGTTCAAAAAAATAATGCATAAGTATGATGATTGCTTAACCTTTGTTTTTCGTGTTCACAGGTCAGACACATCATGGACAGGTTTCATACATCTCTCCACCAATTCACCTTGACTCTGAGTTAGAAAGACCTCCTGTTAGAGGTGAGTTTTGCTTTACTTAAAGAGGAAAAAAAAAATTTGTTTTCTGATGAGTAATGGACATTACTGAAATTTATGATATTTTAAGTATTCATTAGCTTAATATGTAAATATAGAATTTATTATTTTTGCTTTGACAATCAACCATTGATCTTCAAAATGTCTTCTAGTGCTCAAACCTGACATGATATAGTGATTCTTCTCATTTTATTATGACCAATTGTCCCAAAGTTAATTGCGTGGATTTGAGCAATGCATCACATTTTCTTATACTTTCAAAGGCTATTAGGTCTCAATTTTTTTTGGGGGGGGGGGATGTGTTCTGCTGTCTGGAAGAAACTTACCTTTCACCCGTTCAGCTAGATTCAGTGAGGGTCTGCTGTTCTGCCGGGCCCTTTGGCTGCGTGCGGGTGTCGCGGAGAACAGACGCACTGAGCCAGCAGGCTAGTTGTCTTGCTGTCGTCCAAGAGTAATGACCGCATGCCTCTCCTGTCACTTGGCAGCAAAGGACACCACTTTTCTCTTGTCATCGTGGAAGGGTCCCAGCTGTATGAATTTAAGCCTAAAGTTCAGGTGTTTTCTAAGTCTCGGAGTCACGTTTGCTCACATGGCCAAACTTACAATACCAAGTGCAGAAGGAGATTTTCTGTCTTTGTGGAAGAGCTACAGTTCAATGAAACATGGATACAGGAAGGCGATGAGCTTGAGGAATTTGCAAATGATCATAGACAGCCATATGAATATAACATAAATAAGGAATTTTCATTTCAAAATTGACAGATTTGGGAGTTTTAGACTGTTTTCTTTCAATGTCCTGAACTACTGTTTGGAGCAGAAATATGGACTTCAATATGTCTTTATAAGGATTAAGGACGAATATAGAATAAAGTATTATTTTCGGGCCCTACAAAAAAAATGAAGCTACTACTAGTGTTTTGGTTCATTACCTATATGCACTTAGGAAGAAGTTCATTATGTCAGATGTAGAACAAAAGTCATAATACAGGGCTGGAGGGATGGCTTAGCAGTTAAGACATTTGCCTGCAAAGACAAAGGACCCAGGTTCGATTCCCCAGTACCCACGTTAGCCAGATGCACAAGGTGGCGCATCGTAGCTGGAGGCCCTAGCATGCCCATTCTCTCTCTCTCTCTCTCTTTCTTCCTCCCTCTTTCCTTGTCAAATAAATAAATAAATTATTTTTAAAAAATTATAATATACTCTGATTGATTTATTACAATAAGCAAGTGAAATAAAACATGCTCAATTCTTGGAAGGTATATAGAATGTACCAGACGTGAGGAAATGGTATATGGGTAAATAGGTAGGTCGCTACTATTTAGAACTTGGCTTTAAAACCATGTCTCCTTTGTATTACTGGATGACATCAAACTGGTAAAGAATGAATGGCAATGACCCAGCAGCCATCACTGCTTAACAGATATTTCTTATTGAACTTTGTTGCACGTGTGGCTTTCCTTTGATTGTCCCATTCTTGTACCAATCCTCGACATGCACTGACCCAGAGACTCTCCAAAGTCGTTCTTGGGTAACTACAATTGCAGTTATAATCACTAGCTCAGGTTACGTAGTCCTTCACTTGTCTTCAAATAAGAATAATTCGTTAGATTCACTTTTTACAAAATATCGTAATTCCATTCCAAAACAATGTGTATTTTTCTGAAGACTATGTGACATAGCTTTGCAGAGGTGGCTCAGTAGGCTGGAGTGCTCGCTACACCAGCCTGAGACCTGAGTTCCATCACCAGCAGCCATGTAGAAACTCCAGCACGGTCACGCATGCCTGTAGCCCCTGAACTGTGAAGCAGAGACGGAAGGACTGCAGGAGCTTACTGGCCAGCCAGTCTAGTCCAAACACAGTGCAAGCTCTGGGTTCTCTAAGAGACCTTGGCTCAAGGAAATAAGGCTGATGATTAAACTTGGAAGGACATTCACACCCTTCTCTGGCTTACCACACATGCACATGAGGCGTAAGCATCTGCGCACACTCGTGCATATGTTATGCATACACACACACACACACACACACACACACGCACAACACAAATAAAAGACTAATATTTGGGGCTGGAAAGATGACTTAGTGGTCAAGGCACTTGCCTGTGAAGCTTAAGGACCCTTGTTCAATTCCCCAGAGCCCACATAACCCAGATGCACATGGTAGCACTCATGTATGGAGCTAATTTTCAGTTGCTAGAGACTTTGGAGCACCCATTCTCCCTCTCTCTCTCTCTCTCTCTCTCTCTCTCTCTCTCTCTCTCTCTCTCTCTCTCTCTCAAATGAATAAAAATTTTAAAAAATTTAAAAAGGCTAATATTCCACTGAAAAATATATTGGAATTGGCATGGAGTTAACATAATGCTGTTATTAGTTTGGAATTACAACATATTTCATAGAAAGTTCCTTCCAACTTTCAAGCCTCAAATAGACCTGTGTAGTGTGTGTGTGACCGCTCACATTTGAATCATTTTCAGCTCAGTCCATGCATGTGTCACCATTACCTTTTGTCACTTTTTGTTTATTTTTATTTATTTATTTGCAATGGATAGACACAGAGAGAAAGAGGCAGATAGGTACAAAGAGAATAGGCACTCCAGGGCCTCCAGCCACTGCAAACGAACTCCAGACGCATGCGCCCCCTTGTGCATCTGGCTAACGTGGGATCTGGGGAACCGAGCCTCGAACCGGGGTCCTTAGGCTTCACAGGCAAGCGCTTAACCACTAAGCCATCTCTCCAGCCCCCACCTTTTGTCATTTTTAATGTAAAACTATTTCATGACACTGACACTTTTGTTTATTCTGTTTGTTTTGATAGTGTGTATTTAAAGCATGCCCAACATGACCCTTGTAACCATAGAAAAATGCCGTAACAACTTCCCAAATCCCCAGTAATTACCCACTAATGAATAAATTTGTGTGTTTCTGTTCTTTAAACCTCATGTGATCATACATGATGTTTGGTCACAATTTATGCCTGTGATGACTTTGTGTGCATTCTTCAATTTACATGTTTTACTACTGAATAGGAGTGTAAATTCCAATAGTTTACTAGTGCATTAATGTCACAATACATTAAAAGGTAATTAACCAGTGCTGACACTATAAATAGAAAAATAGCCACAGCCTTCACTATAAAATACTTAATAAAAATAAGATCTTGAATCAGCACTCACCATTATAGTAAATTTTCTTGACATATGTCTCATTAATCAGAACTTTAAGAAAACCATAGCTCTATCTAGAAACACTGCTAGAAACCATTCGCTAACAAAACAAGCTTGTTACGATTTTACAGTTAACCTAATAGAATTGATTATATGTTTCTGAGAGAAAATACATCCGGCATGCTTTTGAGACACATTTTACAATTTCATGTAACTGAAAGGGAAGGAAATATTTTTGTCATTTGGCGGCAGATTTGGAAACAAAGGCCTTGACCGGGGCTCATTAAGAGTTTCAGTTCTCACAGCTGCTCGTCCCCGCCGAGGGGCCTTTCCCCCAGCTGTTCTTTTGCCCCCATCCATACGCGTTCCGCGAGTCAGGTGCGTAGATGGTCACTCGGTGACGGTGACTGTGGGAACCGGAGCACAGGCTGACCCGGGGCCCCGGGCCACAGTTGTGTTTGTGCGCATCCCCATGAACCGGTTGTTGTACACCCGGCACTTGAGACTTGTTTTTTAAATCTTTTTCACTATTTTCCTATACATTTGAATGTCAACTTTAACAATCATTGCAGAACCCACACAGGGAGGGGGAAATTTACATCATGGGAACTGGAAGTTAGATAAATTCATGTTGTTTCAAGAAAAGGCATTAACTTCTAAGCTTTCCATTTATGTATAATTAGACTTTATATTTTGAGTATTTTGCCAGCATTCAGGACTCTTTGCCTTCCAGCATGGTAAACAACTCATAGAAAGGCTGGTAGAGGGCTGGAGAGATGGCCTAGCGGTTAAGTGCTTGCCTGTGAAGCCTAAGGACCCCGGTTCGAGGCTCGATTCCCCATTCTCTGCATTCTCATTGGCGTGCCCATTCTCTCTCTCTTTCTCTCTCTCTCTCTCTCTCTCTCTCTCTCTCTCTCTCTCTGCCTCTTTCTCTGTCTGTCACTTTCAAATAAGTAAATAAACATAAAACAAAAACAAAAAAAAAAATTTAGAATGGCCCGAAGAAATGATCTTCTATTTGTTTTGGATAGGCTTCCTTTAGGTAGGATCTCAAGAAGAAATCTCATATAGTAGACAAACTTTGGCTATATTTTTAAATGTGACTTACAATTCATAATCTGTGACAAAGCAAAAAAAAAAATGTTCGCCCATATTTAATAGAAGAGCTTCTGTTTTGAAAACTTTTGTAATAAACTGAGTAATGTGAACATGGTTTACTCGGCATGTAGTCCCTGGAGTAGAATTATGACATGCATTAAGTTTCACGTGCGAACCGAATTGCATTTAGCAAACCCACAAGTGGGTAATATTTTATTTTGAAGTTCTAAGTAAGCAGACGGTGCTGCCTGGTGCATCAATGTAGAGAACAGGCCTGGCTGCTGGTTTAGCATCTCAACTTGGAGGGCTCACACACAGTACCATCTAGTAAGACGTGAAAATGCTCCTAATTGATTAAAATAAAGAAGGACTATGACATGTGTCATATCTATGAGTTTCCAGGACTGTTCCTTAACATTGCACGCGAGTGCTTTTCTAACTTACCAAGTTACAGACATTCCACGACAGAACTTAAGTGACTGGCTTTACTCACTGTTCTCTTAAGAAAATACGGAGAAACTTTCAAACACCATAGTACTCTGGCCATCTCAACACTTTATCCACCTATATTTGTAAATGCCACACATTGTGGTATGAATGTCTTTGAGATACCAGAAGATAACATACCTGATTAATGACTATGAAAAACAAATTCATTTTAATTAACTATATCCCCCTTATATATCTTAAGGAAAAAAAATGCATTCTGTCATTTAATCTCACAAGTATCCAATTACTTCTGATCATAGTTATATTTATAACTGCAAGCATAGTACCATTATATTATATAATTATAATTAAATTTTTGTTGAATTTAATTGAAATGTAATTCTAAAGTTAATAGTATAATATTTTTTTTTATTCAGCATTATCAGGCACAAGTATGAGGATTTTTGTAAACCTATAAACATACTTTCCAGACTTTCCAAGTTATTGTTTTAAAATGTAAAATTTATAATTGGAAACAATTTAGCACACCCCTGCTGGCCCTTTGAGGCTTAGGATTCTCATGTGCTAAGAGTAGTTCCTGCAGAGTAAAGGCACTTGGCAGCTTTATGCCGACGGCTGTAGAGCAGCGCGCAGACGCCTCTGCTGTGCGGGAACGCGCCGCTCCGCACTCCCAGAGCTTTACGTGACTGTCCTCCAGGGCGAGAGTCACAGCACCGCTGGTGACCATCATCCTTGCCTAGTATAGGGGAGACTTCTTGACTGAGCCATTGTTCATGCAAATGCTGCCTCCAGTTTTCTCTGAACTTGCCTTTCCCCACGTGACAGCCAAAGCTTCCCTCGTCTTCGTGCAAAGACTGTCCACTGCCCAGCTCTCCTGTGATGACTATTTTGGATTCCAGGACTTCTTTCTCTGTTTTACTTTTATCATCATTCATAAAATATAAAGATAGATACTTTGATTTTATTTTTTTCTGAGAGATAAGCCTTTATAGAAATCACAGTGAGATGTAAGTTCTAAGTAGAAATGATAATATTTATTGCAGAAATTAACTTTTGTATGTGTGTACAGGGAGGAGAGGATAGGCAGAGTCCCCAGGGTCTCGGGCATGCTCAAACACACTAGTCATAAGTTCAGAAAAAACAAATCCATCACGCCTTCTCTTCTCACTTCCAAAAGACAATCACTCCTAACAGTGTTTGGGACTACGTGTGGTTATCAACAACTTGAGTGGATCAGGTGTGAACACTCATGATCCGTTCCCAGCTGTAGTCTGAGTGCCTGGCACGGGTTAATACTTCATTAATGTTCTGACTCCCACGAAGCCGGTCATGATCTTGGCATGTGTGTACAATAAGATGCAGACGTAAGGAGGCTGTCCACATTTACAAGCATGAGACAGTTTTGCAATGAAAACACTAACCTAAGCATCTGCCAATGTCCACCATGTAATTTGTCAGTTAAACAAAAAGAACAGGGAACTCATTGCTAGTACTAGCACTAGAACAAGAAATTCTTAAGAAAGCATGTTATTGCTGAAGGATGATGAGATATGACCATCAGTAATACAGCTTTTATTCTTAAGAAAGTCTTCCACCGTCTTCATTAATCATCTCAGAAGCACAGTACAGAGTAAGTACTTTGAACTCTCGCGTGTCATTTACTGCCCATGACAAATAATTTTATGTGCAGCTTATCTTCTGTACAACAGAATATCTTTGTCCTACTGCTACCCTGTTCTCTTTTACTGTTTTCATAAAAAGCTTCATTATTTCTCTCAAATCAATATCTAGAATCATTCAGGAAGAAATAACACATTTTGACGATGTATTGCAAATTGTGTACAAGTTAATGTACCAAATGTTTCTCCTTACTTGTGCTAATTTATTCTATTTTTTAAAAATTCCAACATTCTCTTTCTGCAACGCTTGAAACAGAATCACCAGAAAATAACTTCACACCTGTATAATGAAAATTAATTTCCAAAGTGCCTGAAGCAGACAGCTGGCTGGTAACCATATTGGCTGTTACCACCACAGCCTGAAGGAGTGAAGAGGTCTGCCTTGATTTCCAAATGTAACTGTCACCATCATTGCCACCTGACAAACACTCACAGCTGCAAAGTTTCAAACAGTTTCAATGTTCACATGATACATGCATGCACAGACATGTGCTCATGCCACTCAGAAGTGTCCACTGATTCTAAAAGTTCCTCCTGACAGTAGATACAGAGAAGATGATACAAATTACATTTTACAAACTTTAGACAGTTTCTTCTTGCTCTCATATACTCTCAACGTTGTATAACAAATATTTCCCTGTGAATGAGTATACACTAAAATTCTCAACCATTTATCAAAGCTTATTTTTCTTTTATTCAAAACTACATACTGACGTCTCTCTGTTCTTGCCTGAAAAAAACTCAACTTATCTTCGGTATTCAAGGAATATTTTTATGCAGTTGCATGGATTAACTCGTCTTTGGAGAGAGCTAGAAACTTAAGTAAGTGTGTAATACCATCCCCCAACAAAAAGAAATTGCATAAAAATCCCTTCCCTCATGTACACAGGATGTAATGTCCAAGAGTGTATCAGAGGATATGTATACAGAAGTTTACCAAATCTATCTTGTATGTGGGGGCGATTTGGTGATGTCACGTGAGGGAGACAGAGGCGGGAGAGAGGGAATAGTGTTACCACCGCAGTCACTCATGAGCAATGAACCTACTGAATAAACGACAAGAAATAGCTCCTCAAAAATTCTGTTTACAAAAATTCTGAATTACCGTCTAATGATTTTTGATGAAATATGCTACGTTATGTACGTTGTGTAGTGTATCCTATGTGGGGCCATAAAATAAGATGATGTACAGGAGAAAAGAGATATTCTCTTTGACTTCTCCTTGTGAGGACAGAAAAGAATAATTGATTAAACAATCCAGATTACAATCATTATTATAGCTGTAAAAGAGATATAAATATAACGTAGGTGACCATGGAAAGTCCTCTGGGAGGTACCTTTTAAACTAAAAGAAGAATAATGAAGATAAGTTGGCTGCAATTAATGTTAAGGATAGTACATAAAAAGTGCTCCAACATGTGAAATCCATAGTATCCTACTTCATTTATTCAAAAGGCAAATACTAATGAGGACTTCCTCTTTGCCAGGTTTAGGTGTGATTGAATTAGGACTATACTCTCCATGCAGCATAGTCCCCAGACAGATGAAAGTATAGTGTAGTTTTCCTATTAGTAAATTCCAAATAAATGTGTAATTTCTGAGACATAACGAGAGGAGGGACCAAAGTCATAAGCCCATCATTCAGGGACTTTTAGGAAATGAAAGGAGTTAAGGTTTTATTTTAAGAGCTGTGTGGATCCCTGAAGAGTTTTTACAAGAGTACTACATAATCTGATTTGGATTTTTAAAAGATGACTCTAGCTACAGGGTAGAGAATGGCCCAGAGGGAAGTAAATCCAGCCACATATGGTGTGGCCTTTCTTTAAAATTCCAATTGCAGAATTTCCTCCTGCCAGCACAGTTCTCTGAAGATTATTCTGTTTTGTTTTTGTTTTGTTTCCCTCTGTCTCCTCTATTTTCCACATTAGCTACTGGCCTCTGGGTTATGTGGGACTTCCCTTCTCTCATCCAGGTATAAGAAAAAGGTTTGGAATAGGCAGATCCAACTCCTGGGACCATATCTGAGTCCTTTAAAAGTGCCCAAGGAAACATTTGCCTGTATTCCAGTAAATGCCTCAGGGTTATAGTCCCTTCAGTGGGTAACAGCATAAAATTCCAAGGGATAACTAGTAAGAAACCCACATTTGCCAGGATTCAATTCAGTTTTTCTGGCAGGTAAAATTACTGAGTCCCAGAGGGATAGATTTCCAGACTGGCAGTCTGGCCCAGTGTTACATTAAGTTTCACATTGCTAGCCGAAACCACCCAACCAAGAGTAGCTTTTGGCAATAAAATGACTTATTTTGATTTACAGACATGATGGCAGAGGGACACAATGGCAGGAGCAGAGGGTGGACATCACCCCCTGGCCAACATAAGGTGGACAATAGCAACAGGAGAGTGTGCCAAACATGGCAAGGGGAAACTGGCTATAACACTCTTAAGCCCGCCTCCAACAATACACCTCCTCCAGGAGGCATTAATTCCCAATTCTCCATCATCTGGGAACCTAGCATTCACAACTCCTAAGGTTATGCGGACACTTGAATCAAACCACTACATTCCACCTCGAGCCCCCATAAACTGATTACTATGCAGGATTTAAAATGCAATGCATTCATCCAACTTGAAAAGTCCCCATATGTTTTGTCAATCCCAATGATGTTCAAATTTTCCTATAGTCCAGGATATTTTAACTGAGCCATAATACCGATAAATATACTAATACTGGCACAGAATAAACACACTGCAAAAGATGGCATTGGGCATAGCAAAGAAATAATCAACACAAGACTTAAACAGGGCAAACATCAAACTCTTTAGCTCCAACAACTCTAGTCAGTATCAAATCTCCAAGTCCCGTAATTCTAACCAGAAACAGGTCTCTGGAGTTTCAATTCTGCCCCTGTAGCTAGGCTACTCACAGTCCTGGAAGACTTTTTCAGAGGCTGGCAGCTCTCCTTAGCAACCAACTCATGGTCTGGGCATCACCACTAGGTGTCCACTGCAATCCACGGTTCATCCTCCATGCAGGCATCTAGCAAACCTGCTACACACTGCCCATGGCCATTTCCAAAGCACAATACTGTGTTGCAAACTCAATGACCCTCTCTTTCCTGCATTTCTCATACTCCACAATACCAGGTAGGGTGCCAATTTGTTAATCCAGGGGGAAATAAAGTAGGCTTTGAAGAAGAGGACACTCCTTGATCATTCAGGCCCCTTCAAAACAGTCTACATTCTTCCTGTTGCCCCAGTGCAGGTCAGCTGGCCCATTCTCAAAGGTTGTAATCTCTCATATAATTGCAGCTGAACAGGCAGAAGTTTAAACCCAAAAATTTCATTTCAGTGCCATATCCCTCTGCACATACCAGTCCATTTATACACAAAGCAATCCTGCAAAAGTTCTCAGTACCCAGGCATAACAGTAAACCTCTCACACAAACTACTTCTAGCTGAGTCCAGGCAAAGTTTTTTCTCACCCTCATAAGCCAAACCTCACAGCCCACAGTTCTTATTGCATTCAGGTCTTTCAACTCTGACCAGAATAGTCTGTCAGGCTGTACTTACAGCACTGTAAGGCATCTCTTAGGACAAGGTTTCAAATACTTCCACATTCCTCTTGAAAATCAGCTCCAAAAGGCCAAAGACACACAGCCAGTTGTTTAGCAGCAATGTAACTCTTGGCAGCAGCATTGCTATTGCCAGTCAGATTCACATTGCTGGTAGAAATCACCCGACCAAGAGCAGCTTTTGGAAAATAAGGGCTTATTTTGGGTTACAGACTTGAGGGGAAGCTCCTTGATGTCAGGGGAAAACACTGACATGAGCAGAGGGTTGCCATCACTGCCTGGCCAACATAAGATACACAATTGAAATAGGAGAGTGTATCAAACACTGGCAAGGGGAAACTGGCTAGAATACCCATAAGCCCGCTCCCTGCAATACTCTGCCTCCAGGAGGCATGAATTTCCAAGTCTCCATCAGCTGAGAACATAACATTCAGAATACCTGAGGTTATGGGGGACACCTGAATCCAACCACCATACCTAGCTTAGTCAGTGTTACCTGTAGCACCTCTTAGGTTTCGTCCTGAATAAGGGATCTACTATAAACTGTGGAATAAAGAGTCTAACAGAGCGAACTGAAGCCTTGATAACAATTAGACACTGTACAGTTGCATTAGCGATTCTATTTTTCCTTTACACGTGGGAAAAAAAAAAGAGGACTTCCTGCATAGATGACATTAACAGCTAATGGCTATTGTGCATGGAAATTTCTACTGTACTACTTACTATTGAGTTGGACTGGAAGGGGAAATAATTATAGGTTATTTTGTGAAAGGTTATTGTAATAGACTGCTTTATGTTGTTGAGATGATCTTCCAAACCAGGCACCATTATTGGGAGGAAGGGATCTATTGAAGCTTACAGATAGAGGGGAAGATCTATAATAGCAGAAGGAGCTGGACCCTTTCACAGGTCCACACAGGGTGAAAAAAAAAAACACCACCAGCATGAGCAAACACACTTCTGGATCCCAGGCAAAATTCCCTTAGTCTGGAATTCCCTCAACACACCTTAGGGCTAGACCCTAAGACCTACCCACAGTGACATCTCCTGCATCCAGATGGCCAAATATCTAAATTACAAGCTTTGTAAATCTCCTGAATGTATTGGGGGAATTCCATTCAAAGTACCAGAAGAGTTCAAACTGGAAGACAGTAGCACTGGGATTGGAAAGATGTGGAAGCTTCACTGATATAGCAGCTAAAGCATAATAGGGTGCAATGACTGTCTACATATCTTGGGTATATTTATCAATACCTATAATTCCTTAAATTCTAATTTGGATAGTTTGGATAGCTGTTAATGCTGTATTGGAAAGCAAGGGAAATCTATGTTTCTGTTGATAACCACCTGTTTTTAATTCTTCAAGAGCACGTGCAACATGAATGATGATTGGAAGTATTTCCTTTGATGCTGTGGGAGAAGAAAAAATAAGAGTAAAGTAAAATAATTCCAGGAGTGTCCGAGACCCTTGGCCTTTTCTAAGTAATTGAATTGGCCTTTTGGTTGTCGGGTTGTTAGTTATCCCATGATGGAAGTTATTTAGAAGTGTGTGGCTGGGAGATTTATGTGATGCAGCCTCATAGAGATCCTTCCTGGAACTGAAAAGTGCTCTGCCAGGCTTTATTTAGGCTTTAATAATAAATAATAAATGAAGCCAAACCTATAGAGCCAGGGCCAGCTGTGGTCACCAAGTGGCCCGTGCCTTTCCTCTGTGTCACTGTTCTCATCAACTGTCCCTCTCCATGTCAAATATGCACGTGCGTTTGAGAGAGGGCCTCAGGGCACACTTGTCTGCTACTTCTATAACTCCATTCCTGAAGACAGCACAGGCTATGCTGCGAGTGTATAAAACCTTGGATAACAGATGGAAAATGGTTTAGCTTTGTATTTCTGGTATGCTGAAATTAAAAAAGAAAAGAGAAGTGCTGGAGGAATGGCTTAGCAGTTAAAGCACTTGCTTGCAAAACCAAAGGATCCAGGTTCAATTTCCCAGAACCCACATAAGCCAGATGGACAAGGTGGCATATGCACCTAGAGTTCATTTGCAGCTGCTGGAGGCCATGGCACGCACATTCCCTCTCTCATTCCATCTGCCTCTTTTTCTCTCTCACTCTCCCCCCTTAAATAAATAATTTTTAAAACAAAAGAAAAGAGGGTCTGGAGGGATGGCTTAGCGGTTAAGGCGCTTGCCTGGAAAAGTAGAGAACCAAGGTTCGATTCTCCAGGACCCACGAAAGCCAGATGCACAAGGTGGTGAATGCATCTGGAGTTTATTTGCAGTGGCTGGAGGTCCTGGTCTGCCCATTCTTTCTCTATATGCCCCACCATACAAACAAATGGAAAAAATGGATACAAGGGACTTTTCAGAGTCTTAAAACTTACCTCACCTTCAATAGAATCCATGGCATCATTTCTTCATTCGGATCTACCATTGCTTTCTGATGACTTAAAATGCACATGAACCACTGCTCTCAAGGGATCTCATGTGAGTACTTCATTTTGTACTGCATTGAAATGTGGGCCCTGAAAATGGTGAACTTTTCCCTCTTCTACCTGACATCACCAGCAACCGGGCGTGGACCAGCTACATGCCCACATTCATGTCGCCCTCCCCCAACATAAATGCTGATGGGACAAGCGCCCTCCTGCCCGCCCTCTGATATGGGAAGCTACATTCAATGCAAGAACATAATCTTTTATTTAAGCTCAGCAGTATTCCTTTCCTACTTCCCTTTTTATTCCTACTGCTCTGAGAACCATTACTGTTGGTCATGCTCTTAACTGAAATATTTATAGGAAAAAGATTTGTTTTAAAGGAGCAGATGGGCCAGGCCTAAGACAAGCTGCCCCATTAATAAACATGTGCAGTGCTTTATCAGCAAAGGAGCTTATTTTGACATTTCTTTGGGATGATTTGTATAGCCCGTCACTAACACACCTGGTGCAGGGACAATAAACGGGCACTTAATAGTCAAGAAGTGTGCAGACACCTTCCATTATAACTTCATTATGTCAGATATAACCATGTATTACTGAATGTCACACACGTAATTTATGATCCGTTGCCCTATGGAATTAGTGGCCTTACAAATGAATAGCCCATTCATATCAGTTTTGCTGTAAATTTCCTTCTCCTCTTAATAACTTCCCTACTTTTTAAGAATATGGAATTAAAGTGAGATCTTTTAAGAGTTCAGACTATAAAACATTTTATCTATGTGAAATTTGAAGACTGCATTAGATACAAAATTCTGCACTCAATTATGCTAATGCCAGTGTCTATTTAATATGTGCTATTCTTTAGTTTCCTTTACCAAGAGCTGCTCTTTGATTCTGACATCATAACAATGCTCTCAGGAAAAGAAAACAAAATTTCTCCTTGAATATCTGTAGACCATCAGGGGGCATATAGTTCGCAATACCATGTCAAGTAGTTAAAAAACAGACAAGGGTAAATTTCCTGTTATTTATTTCATGCCACAATTGAAACCAAAGTTTATTGGCTAGCAGAGCAAACAAGTATACAGTTAACTGTGGAAATACCTGGAACCTACATAAAAACACAGAAAGAACAAATAAGTGGGTTTGTGGGAGATGAGCTGAGGGAAATAAAGACAGCCATACAAGTAGCACTGTTGGGCTTTAAGAAGTAATGTTTCCTGCTGGCGTCTGCAGAACCTTCTGGCCCTTTTCTGTAGACTGAAGAGCATGCCATCAGAACTGCATATGCCTGCTTGCAAGACGCCTCCTAGAGAGATTTTCAGCTCCCACAAAGGCTCCCAATTGATGGTATTTTCTATGGTAAAGGTCTTAATAGAGATTTCTAAATTACTATCCAGAAGAGACCTCAGTTTGGAGGCGATAAGACCAATGCAAGGGGAAAAGAAATCTCAAAAGCTATTTAGTGTTCAAGGAAACCGCTGAACCAGTCAGGTCAGGGAGAAGACAGATAGGAGAAAAACAGGAACTGTTAACAAGCCTGTCATAGAGATGGGCATCGGAACCACACGC
Organism: Jaculus jaculus; assembly: GCF_020740685.1. Lineage (NCBI taxonomy): Eukaryota > Metazoa > Chordata > Mammalia > Rodentia > Dipodidae > Jaculus > Jaculus jaculus. Next base: position 9,060,741 of record NC_059112.1, on the reverse strand, counting down.
CTATGCTAGATGCCCAACACCAGGTGATGGTTGCCTTGTACAGTGTGAAGGCTGGAGCTGCCGAAGAGGAGATTCCACCGGATCACAAGATTTCTTAGCTGGAAGTCTTCTATCCAGTTCTAGGTCTCATTCTGGCGCTCACACCTAGGGCATGGCAGCAAACCATTAACTTGTTTTACAGAGCTGTGAAGAGAAACTGCTTTTTGGAAAGGATGCCTTCCACAGGAAATGTCTTCTACAAGATACCACACACACATCCACCCTAAATACATACACACACACACACACACACACACACACACACACACACACACATATGTATGTATGTATACACACACACACACACACAGATATAAAATCAAGGAGAAATAAGAAAAAGATGCTAAGTAAGGGACACAGACCCAACACCTTCTAGAATATTCCTTCTTATCTCATTTCATTGCAATGAGTGGAAAGGCATCTTGGGTATAGTGGAAGACCTTCCTTAATCAATACAAAATTTATTGTTAAGGAATCTATGAAAACTCATGCTAAATGGCAGTGTGGCTCTGACCGAGACTCTTGCACAAGCATTCCAAAGTAACTGTCATTTGAACCTTTGGCTATTTACTGAATTAAGGGGACACTGGCTGCAACTCTCAGCAGACTGGACATGAAAAGCCCCCAGCCGACAGAACAAGCTTCTGTTTGGTGAGTTCTGGGCCAGTTCAAGCATCAGCCACTTGGTTGGAGCTGAACCTGTGCTCCGCTCTCACTGGGGAACCTGGCACAACATCAGTTATAGATGTTTTCCTTCCTTGTCTTCCCGTTTTAGTTCTTATTGCTTCATTGTCTCAGACGCTTCCACATCTAGCTGGAACCTTGTCAAAAAACCTACTTGTACATCACTTGACAAGGTCCAAATTCATTGTTTTTCTTTCATTTTTGACCATCAGGTCAGGCTCAGGTACATCAATTATCCCTGAAGTGTCTATAGACTAGAACTAGGGAGATATTTTGTGCAAAATAAAAATCAAATAACATTAAATATTATCATTTATAATTATATCTTATATATTATTGAATAATAGATAATGTCACTGTTTCGAAATGAAAGTAAATGTGCATTTATTTCCTTCTTTCTCACGGTTATTTTAGTACTACTGGTGCATACCAGACTTAATTGCAAATTAAAACACACATCCATCTCTGTAAGCAGTAGGAAAAAAATAGAACCCACAGTGAAATTCTATATACACAGTAACTTGCCTCCCTTGAAAGTGCAGTAGCTTCATCTGACATTTAAAATAAATGTGCAAAGATAAGCAAGGTGCCCTTTTGTTTCCAGATATACCTCGAGTCATTAAAAAAAAAAAGTACATGGAAAGAACATAACTTATTATGCACTGAAATTTAATGTTTACTACTTACTGAGGAACAAGGCAAGTACAAGAAAATATATTCAATATTTCTTTTAATTTTAAAATAAAAGATAAAATAATAATCAAATTAAAAATAAAAACAAATTGTAAAAGGGAGTAGAACATTTTAGTAACCAGCAAAAAAGAGATGTTTAATATCAATGTTGAATTCTCTGGTCTAATCAGAATTTATATAGACAGTATGCATTCCTCGTGAAAACACATGATAATTATATTTACAAATTCCAAAATGAAAGCTTTTTGGCTTTTCTTACATGATACAAATATTACTTAATAATAATTGTAAGGTAGAATCATTACTTAATAAGATATCATCAATTATTGGGAATTTGGTGACAATATCTAGAATTATTTGATTACATTGCTTAAAATCAAGTGTGGCAGTACAAACCTGGAATTTTTCAAGGACATCCTACATACTTTGACCAATTCAAGGTCAGTCTGGGCTACATGAGATATTAGCCACAACCACCACCAACAAAAAAAATGACTGAACATATTTATTCAACTGAATAAATGAGTAATTTTGTTATAGTTTCCATTCATACTAAGATTCAATCCTTTTACATAGATTGATTGCATCATCCTTTTTTTTTTAACCTAGAAAAGCTCTTCATTACATTACAGTTCTGAAATTCTGTGATCTCTGAGAAAATATTCTGAGTCCAGGTTCCTCTCAAACCATGTAAATCCACTATTTTGTAATACTGGGGAATAAAATTTGCAGCAAAAATTTTGAAATCTTGGAGTTACAAATCTGTAAAAGGCAAGTGAAAAGAACTGAAGTGTATTAATTTCCTTCATTTAGCCACTATAGTTTAGTTTTGATTTGAGTGTATGTGGGCAGGGGAGGGAGGGAGAGAGAGAATGCAAATATTATGGATGCTGTTGAATTTTATTAGTAAAATTTGAATCTATGACATTTAGGGTGTTATGCACTTCTAAAATCTCAGGACTTTGAAGAAGTCAAGAGACATGTACAACCAAATGTCTTCCTTATGCTATTTTTGAATAACAATGACATTCATGAATAGTTATTATGTGCTTATTAGCATTTTATTTTTAAATGACTATATTTATCATGAAGCATAATTAACTATATAGAAATTTTATATGTTCTTGATTTGGAAAAAATGGCAAGTGATTTCTGTTGTTTGTCATGGAAAACCTTTGCCTTCATAAACATGCAATTAGAAAGTGAGATTATACTCAGCTTCCACTCAACTGTCACTGAAGTCCTGAGAAATAGAAGAAAGAGGATGGAGGATGGCTTATCGGCTAAGGCATTTGTCTTTACAGCCAAAGGACCCAGGTTCAATTCTCCGGGACTCACTTTAGCCAGATGCACAAGGCGGCACCTGCGTCTGGAGTTCATTTGTGGTGGCTGGAGCCTTGGTGCTCCCATTCCCCGCCCCCCCCCTCTTTGTTTTTCTTTCTCTGTTGTCAAATAGATATATAGTTAGTTAGATAGATAGATAGATTATTAAAGAAAAATGGAAGAAAAACTAAAATCTATGATAGAAACGATTTTTAGAACTTCCTTTAGCAAATAACATTCCCTTAGTAAATGAAATAGCAATGAGAGGTGTCATTACTGACTAGTGGAAGTTCCTGACCTTGGGGCTGGCTTTAGTGTGACTTAAATGTTATTTCCAGTTCTTATGAAAACTAGGCAAGGTACATATTTTTATCTGCTCTAAAGGACAGATGCCAGGACTTAGAGATATAAAGTAATTCATCCAAATATTAAATGCTGATTGGAACTCTGGAAAAATTTCTTCCTTCTTTCCTTCCTTCCTATCTTTCTTTCTTTTTTCTTCTTTCTTCCTTCATTATTTTATTTTATTTTACTTTACTTTACTTTACTTTACTTTACTTTACTTTATTTTATTTTATTTTATTTTATTTTATTTTATTTTATTTTATTTTATTTTATTTTATTTTATTTTATTTTATTTTAATTTTGGCAGCAGGGAGTTGGGTTAACCTGTCAGCCTATAGTCCTGGGCTGGCATCAAACTCTGAGATCCTCTCACCTCTGTCTCTTGACTGCTGGGTTTACAGGCGTGCACCACCATACCTGGCAGAAGAGATTTTAAGTAATAAACTATTAGTCATATTTTTTATGACTTATAGATGATATGATAGAGGTAACAAAAATACTGCTTTTGGGGGGATAGGGATGACTTTATATTTGGTGTTACGTATAGAACGTCTGTGAATTGAACTGAGAAATGACAGAGATTAACAGGAGGAAAAGTTCATCTACAGGAATAGTTCATCTACACATGACAGGGTCCCTAGATGGATCAGAGATGGAAAACTCCAGGCAAGTGGTTTGAACTCCCCCTAACTTTTTCACAGAAAAAGAAGTAGAGAGATAAGCTTTTGGGTTTTCACTGGGAAAGACATATAGGCTTTTGGGGTAGAAACTGAGAGATACGCAAGCTTATGACTGTGTTTGTTGGTAGGAGGAGCAGATGCAATGTTTTTTCATGGCCATAAAACTGCTCAGAAAGGAGACTTGTGGTTGCTGTGTTCTCTTGTTCTCCAGGGAAGTACTTTCACTATTGCAGTTTGATTTGAAATGTCTCCACAAACCCTTCTGTTGACACTCTGGTCCCCATGGAGCAGTGCTCAGCGACGGGGCTTTGGGTGAGGCAGTGGTTTATCTCCAGTCCGTTAATGGGTTCATAATTAGATGGGCTTTTGACAGCCTCAGAGACTTAGGAAGAGGGATGTGGTTGGGAGGTGCTGACTTTGAGTATTCTATCTTGTTACGGCCGTTCTCTCTCTCTCTCTCTCTCTCTCTCTCTCTCTCTCTCTCTCTCTCTTTCTCCACGTCCTTTCTCCTTTTACTTTGTCCTCCTCAAGGGGAGACACTCCTCTGCCATACCCCATGTTCTCTGCTTCACCACAGGCCCGGAATCGATGGGGCCAAATGAATGTTGATGAAAACCTCTGAAACCTTGAGCCAAAATAACCATTTACTTGTTGGGAGTAATTGTCTTGGCCAAAGAACAGAAAGTTCACTGGTGTTCCCACCTTCAAGAAGAATGTATGGTGATGTTGTTGCTATTGGGAATCCTCTGAGATGTCTTCTCTTTAAGAACTGACTCTCAAAATCTTCTCCTGAAAGTAATTCTCTTTCTAATTTCAAGTGACTCCCCAATTAGCTATTACAAAACAGTGTGAGGTTAACAAGCACTGTAGTGTTTAAGGAAGAACAGAATGACGAAGTAGATAAGCTTAATTTTCCTATAGGTCCAGGGGGGCGGGGGAAGGAGGGCAGTGGAGGGCAGCCCTACATTATGATTGCAAAGTCAAACGAAGTTGCAGCTCCACTGTGGTAGCTCTCCACTGAAGATCGTTTAGTTTTGTTCTGTTTGCATCTGAGGAATAAGCTTGAGAAGTATCGTGTTTGTTGCAATTGACAAAGTTTGTTGGTTTCTCTGTAAGTTCACATCATCATGAACATATCAACCAGGCCTCCAGCTACAGTCAAATGAAACCCACCTGGAGTAATAAGCACACTTGTGGGTTCTATGGCAGGGCCAGGGAAGAGAAATGTCCACGAGACAATCTGACCATCACAATATAAAATGAAATTTAAAAAGGTGTAAGGCAATATAAAACTGAGAAACCTTTTAAACGGTCTCTGAAGCTGTTTTAAGACTGTGATTACAGCAGGTTAAATTACTTATAAGAGGCCATATGAACTTAGCTTTCTATGAAAAAGAAACAAACAGGAAGTGTTTATAGAAATAAGACTCTGGTAAACTCATGATGATTCTTTTGTTGTTGTTGTTGGAACTTTAAATAAAGTGAATTAAAACTCCCTGTATAAAAATCATAAGGTATTTACATTGGATTTGATCTGGCCCTGGATATGGGAATGGGGTCACAGAAAATTAGGAGAGCTAGGCCCGTGGAATACAACCTAGAGGGAGAAGTCATTGTGGATTCTGGCCGGCTTGGGGTTGTAGGCAGATTGCTATATCACCCAGGATGTCAGGAGATTTGAGTAAAATTTTAGCATAGATACAAGAATACAACATGATTTTGGGTTCTTCTTGGCCTATAGTTTTTCAGCTGAATATCCTATGCCATCGTGCTTCCTTTCCACAGTCTGGGACTTGTAATTAAATCAAAGACATCACCGAAATTTTCTCTTATCAGTTTTATTTAGGTTTTGGACATGGCATGGAAAATTATGCAGCAAAAAATATGAATGAAAATTCTAGGTCTTAATTTTTAATATAATAAATCATATAGTATAACCTTAATTAACAATTAACTAGTTTGTCTCATTGATTATATTTATGTTATATAGATGGATAGACAGATATAGATGACATCGATATTAAATCTCCATTTACAGAAGAGGAAGGAAAGCTCTAGTAGTTCATGACTGAGTGACGTATTTTAACAATATGCTTGTTTTGCATCTTGCTTGAGCTCAGTCTCCTGAGTGAACAAGTATCATCACGTATTTCCTTGAGCTAGAAAATACTCCAGGACTTCTCTGCTGCTACCTTTCTCACTGCTGATTTTACTAGCTCTGATACTGAGGTCTTTGGGAAGTTGCAGTGAATGCATGTGTGTTTGCTTATTTAGTGCTTTTTGTGGCCTCCTTAGAAATGAGAATTTTTCACTGAAGAACGATTCAGTGTCTGGAGAGATGGCTTAGCCATTAAGGCACTTGCCTGCAAAGCCAATGAATTCAGCTTTGATTCCCCAGGACCCATATAAGCCAGATGCACAAGGTAGTGCAGGCACCTGGAGTTTGTTTGCAATGGCTGGAAGCCCTAGCATACCCATTCTCTCTCTATCTGCCTCTCTCTCTCTCATATAAAGAAATAAATAATAATAAAAATAATTTTTAAAAATGATTCAGGTAATTTGGGAAATAAGAAAGAACTGCTATTGGTATCTTGCTTGCCCTTGAACCCAAGGAGGGGTGGCTCAAAGCTATTGATGCTCATTAATAATATGCACGATACGTTACCTAGGAAAAGTTTCTTTCCTTTGTCAAAAGTTATGGGATGGTAGTTTTGTTTTGTTTTAGCTTGTAAGTTTTATTAAGATTCTGTGTTTGGGATTTTCTTTCCTCTTCCCTGCTATATAGTTCAGATATGGTTTGTCCCCTAAACACATTTGGATTTAAACTCCCCAAATCACCTTAAGGCATTAAGAGGGTGGAAAGTATCCAACTATGACGTTTCAAAGGGGCCGTTGGAGAAGGATGAGACTAGATAAGGCCCTTGGAGGACTGACCTGTGGCTGAATTTTCATTATTTCAGAAGACAGATTAGATAGGATATTTATGCATGCAAACATGCATGGCTGTCTTGACTCTTGTCGTGTGATGAGTGCTTCAGAGCCTTCCAGGAAGAACCATCCTGACATAGAACCAGTAGATCTCATCCGAACTTGAAGGTGTAGACTTTTCCTTATAAAGTAGCCTACCATAGATATTTTATTACAATAACTAAATTTTAACTAAAAAAGAAAGAAATGCCTTTTCTTTTTTTGCATTTCAAGTGACATAGAGGTTTACCCTTCAAACTTCCTTCTTCTTGAAAGGGAGTGGTAACAACACTCTAGAGGAGTCTCACCATTATGGATGAAAAGTTACACTGGCTGAGATCTCAGTTCCACATTCCCATGAAGGTCACGCCCACAGCCTGGGCTTCCTCCTGCCTTACCCGTCTCCTCTAGACTCTGTCCTTCCCCAGTAGCTTCACATAAAAGCAATCCATGAAAACAAACAAACAAAAACCCTAATTTCAATATTAAACATATGAAAACTCAACAATGAAAATTCTGAGGGGTATCTAAAACTGATTGATCTCTACCAGAACATTCTAATAAGGTGGTGGCACATTTGTTCATTTGTAGTTTCTTAAATTTGCATATATATCTTTAAATTGTACAAGTATTTTCACCTTATTTTCAAATCAAAATTACAGTATCCTATATCCTGAGGGATGTTTTTCTTAAATTTTCTTTTTTATTCATTTTTCATTTACCACTCACTGTAACTAACAAAAACTTTTAACACTACATGACTGATAGAATTTCTGATTCAACATCTTTAAAAACAGGCGAAAAGATATGTTTAGAATATTTCACATTTAAGGACGAAGTTATCCCCCTCTTCCCCCCCCCCCCCCTGCCGCAGTGCTGGGCATTGAATCCAGTACATTAGGCAAGTTAGGCAATTCTTCCACCACTACTGCAGAAAAATAAACAAAAAATATTTTTTTTATTGGATAAAATAAAATATCACTCATCCTGAGAAAAAGTAATTTCTATTTCTGAAGACTTAATAATATTGAAATAAGTTTTCCCTTAAAATTTCGGAGTTCCTCTTATGTTTCCACTCGTGGTTACAATGCTGACTCCTTCTGGAGATGGAATAAGAGCGTGAGAAAAGGCGAGAGCCCATGAGACACATGATGGAAAGTGTGTTCACCTATCCTTAGTAAGGGTCATCGGGGTTGAAACCTGGTGTATTTTCTCAGCTATTTGTTTAATTAGCTGAAACTCTTAAGGGAAGAAAAAGTTTTACGAAATAGCAAACTTTCACCACTGAATTTAAATCTGTATTCCTATGTATAATAGAATTTCATAATACAGAGGCATTAAAAAAGTACCAGTGAACAAACTTTATGTCTCCAAAACATTTTAGTACTAAAAGTAACGATTATAGAGAAATGTCAGAGTAAATTATATAGGCTAAAATATCATTCACATGAGCATGAGCAAATCAAGGTAAATATTTTTATTTGGCTAAGAAAATGGTATGTGGGGTAATTTCCTTACACAATATTTCCCCTCTTTCCAGTGGATTTGTACACACACATATGCATATCCTCAGGTTATGTGTGTTCTCCATACAGTTTTTAAAATAAATGAGACTTACTTCATGGATTTTAGAGTGATTAAGAAATTGTCTAAAAGCTGCATATTCTTCGTGTTTCTTTGGTGTTTTCAGGGTTTGGGTCCAGGGGCTGGCTGATGTGGGGCCAGTAAGCTATAAACAGTGAGACATCCTCCCTCCATGAATAAAACACCATTTTTCTCATAACTTTTGCTCTAAAAAAAATCAGCTATGTCATTTAGAAAATCGGAACTTATCAATGCATTGATCCCAGATGAGTAAAGTCCATCGTGCTTGTGACAATCCCAAGGCTGGAGGGTGAAGGGACTTGCGCGTCGGCGGTTTGCAGGGGCTGCTTTGTTTTCGGGCTGTAGTGGCTGATGGTTTGGGGGCGCTACCATTGGGACGAGCAGCTCCGCGGACTGTCCAGTGGAGAAGAGTGCTGTCCACACTCGATACGAGACAGGCGTTCGAGACAGGGCACTGGGTCTTCAAGCTCTGCTTTCCCCAGCAGGCTGGGAGGAAGCACGTGAAAAGACGGCCAAAGAGCCTTCTCATTTTTGTGATTTCCTTCTCTTCTCTCGTAATGCAGAGCAATTCAGGGGGGGCAGGGGACTAAAGAGCTTGGGGGGACTAAATCTTGCAAAATGTGGGTCTGGGACAGAAAGGCGTGCTAAGACTGGTATGGCAAAAAACAGAGTGACAGACTGACTGTTTTCATTGTGAGGAGCATTGTTTCAGAAATTGAGTGAGGCTGATACGATGCCTCCTCGGTATGTATGGATTTGAGTTCTTGGACGCTGAAAAGCAGTGTAGCAGAGATGGCCAGATGTCCACCAGTGTGTTCCTGTGTTTTCTGCTGCATTTGAACCCCTTGGTTTGAGCTGTAAATCTAGTGACTGGGAAGCCAGACATTCCCCAGCTTCCCATTTCAGCTAGGGGTGTGTTGGTCGGGAGTCTTTGAACGGTGGCCCGAGCAGCTCCTGGAAGGTGATGGTAAGGGAACGAGCTGCACTCCACCCCCATGGGCTGGGTCAGTGTTCTCTGGGAAGCCAGATCAGACCAGAAAACTGATTCTGTGAAGGCGAAAACAGGTTGTCATTTTCACACCAACTCTGCGATCATCTTTTCCCTTGAAAAGAAAGATGATTCTTTCAATAAGCCATTGGTATTTTGGATTTCTATTCCCAGCAGTCATACCTGATAATCTCATAGTCTACAGAAAAAGCCAACAAAGGTTTCCCTGTCAGACTCCCCTTACGAGGGTCTTAACCCTGATAAGAAGGCTGGCTCAGTGTACCCTTTCTTCACCACTGTGAGCTGTTGCACGAGACTCCATCTACTTGCGCTGGTGGGACTGTTTCCCTCTCTTTGCAGGTCAGCTTCTCCACTGCCGTGTGTCATCATGTGCGCATGTCTCTCAGCGCTTAGCCATGTGTTGCACAGTCACTCTTTGCACGCTACACGAGACAGCTCGTGACCCTTCCTGGCCTCCTCAGCTTCTGATAATGGCAGTCTCCACACTCAGCAGCACCCCAGCAACCCTTGTCTCTTTGTGACTCTCCAGTCCGATTGGTTCAATGACGTGCCCTGCTCACACGTGCATGCGTGTTCGTTAGTGCAAGAGCCATATTGCCGAATAGTGACCCATTCACAGAAGCCAAGGAGTAGGACGTTATCGTGTCCTCGTGTGCTTCCAATAAAAGGTATGGATGACACCATGAATTTTAAAGTGCTGCCAAAGAACACTTTGTTTTATCCTGGTGACGAGGTAGTCATGCTTTGTTCTCAGTTAATAGTGTTGTATTATTCCAAGGAGATATTAATTAAATGATCAAACTTTCTAATGACTTCTTATGACTATTCTTGTTCCAGAGATCTTCCCAAGTACACATAATTCCATTTATCCTAATACAATGAGGACTCTGTGAGACATACCACTGATGTCATAAACATGATGGATTATAACAGCAATGAAGAAAGCGCCACCCATCTGGCTTTCTGTCCCCACCAGTATCCCACAAACACTTCATTAAGCTCCCAAAGCAGTCCCTAACTAAACCAAGTTGTGATAAGAGGAAGTGTATACATCTTGTACGTCCTGGCAGTTTAAAAGATTTATACACAGTAGATGTGAGAGAAATGTTTAATTTTCTTCCAGTGAAATGCCTCAGCCACCGTAGTAAAAGCATTGCTCACTTGGAACTGGTCTGGATTTCTTTTTGGTCTCGCTTTCACCCACTTGTATTGATGCTTTCTTTTCTCTATGTATCTGAAATTGATCTTTTCTCACAATTGCTGCCTTTGCAATGTCACTTTCTTTTATTGGGACTCTTACTACTATTTGTAAAGTCCCAGTCTACTTAGACAGACGGTCAAGTTTCACTTTCAATCCAGTGATTTTTAGCAGCTCCCCCAACTCTCCCCTTAGCGCTGAAGCTCTGACTCATTAGGACGGAATCTGGCATATGTCTCCTTCTTTTCTTTGATGAGTGGAATATTCCATACTGCATTTTGTGGAACGTGGTTCAGAGCTGGGCCCTTCTTGCAAACCTCCCATAGGCAGCGTCCTCTCTGCCCACTCCCATGAAGAGGTCTTGCGGGAAGTGAGGGTTTGAGACAGGGTCTCACGGTGTGGTCAACTTCTCCGGAACCCCTCATTTTTCTGCCTCAGGCTCCTGAGTGCTGGGATTACAGCACTCCCAAACACAGCCACGGGAGTTTATCCATTTTATATAGAATGTATGTGTGGCTTTTCAAAAAAAAAAAAATCTGATTTTTCTCCTTCTTCTGTCTGCTTCTAATTGTCTTTAGGGTAGATTTCCAATTTTCTTATAAATATTATACTCATTTAATATATAAATGCCATCTGGGATTTCATTTCCAACAAACAAAGAGAAAATGCAATCAACATAACCAAACACATGTAGTTTACTGCTAATTTGAGGACTGCTTCAAATATTTTCATCTCTTGGTAAACACTGTTGAAGGTATTTTGGGCATAAACACATTACAAATAAACAGAATGCTTCAGCATAACAGATTGGTTTGGAGAACATTCGCTGGAATTATAATATAGAGTATTTGGGGAGTTTGGGGAAATTTTGGACTGTGTTTCTAAGGGATGTCATGTTCTTAGTTCTATCTGTAGAGACCACAGAATCTTCACTCCTAAGTGATCGCTGCTGTCCTGACTGGACAGCTTGATGTAAACCATAACTGGAAAGAGTAATTTAACTTAGAACATTATGTCTTACGCAGTGAAGGTCTGAGCACCCCAGGTATCATTCATCACATATCATGGACCACATAAACGATGCTTAAAAACATGCCTGGCATCTCCTTTTTGACTCAACATGGTTCTGAAATGTTACCTGTTTTCTTTGACTTTTACAGATGGACATTGATTCTTAGAGAAATGAGCCAATCAGGTTTCTTGTTTTAATTTTGAATGTAATTATGCAGGTTTCTAAACTGTCAGTGAGTGGTGAAGAACAGAATAGGTTCTGGTATCATAATTTACGTTCCCTTACCTTCACAGTAAAATTATTTAAAAATATATATATATAAATTTAGCTAGAGTAGCTAAGTGAATAGATCCAGGTCATCTAAGTTCCTCTGTCTAATTTTGTCCTGGGCCAGAGTTCAAAATTGTGCCGGAAATTTTTAACATAAATGACAGATAAAGGTATCAGCTCTCTGGGATCTCTATAGACAGCATTGTTCTTGGCAATGTTTAAACTTAAAATAGACACTATGTAGACAGGGTTATTACTTTTATAACACATTTAGATACATGTCTTCACTGTTATCTAAAGATGGAAGCTATGTAGAAATTTAAGCAAAAAAGAAAATTCTAAAGTTTTATCCATACATTGCATAAGAAGATTCACCTGTAGAATAGCAAAAAAAAAAAAAAAAAAAAGAGGAAAAAAATGACATTATATAGAATTAAGTAGCAAATCATTATCAAGATAATATTGTTGTTGAAAATTTAATGCCCCTATGGAAACTTCACAATGGTGTTAACTTACTGAAATAAAACAATACATTCCTTATAATGAAAATGAACTAAAAGGGATCTTTAATGATTGAATTGTTGAAGTAGTAATTGAATGCCTATATGTATTAGTTTAAAATAGATGTGAAATTACCTGTTTTATCTATTTTTTTTAAATCACATACTTTATGCATACTATTTTCTTTACAAAGTAATTCATAGGGATTAATCTGAGTGGTAGAAAAATTATGAACATTTCTTCATTAATCCTTAAGTTAGCAAATATAAAAAGCTCAGACAGGGATCTGTTTATCTCAAGAGTATTTATTAGGCACCTATACCATAATAATAAATTGAAGTTCTCCATTCAATGTATTTCATGTCATTTTTAGAGGCAGTTACTAAGGAGTAACTTTAGTTGCTATTGTGTTTTAAATGTAACAGTAGACTTATGGTTCCTGAAATTGTTTTGAAATATGTTTCCTCTTTGGAATGTGTAGAAGTAAACTTTTCAAAGCCCTGTAAAACTATCGGTTCCTATAATGCAATTGACTAAATGAGGTTATGGTTTTTAATCTCAAAAAGAATTGCCAATAATAAAGAGTTGTTTTGCCACACACCGAGAAAAAAGATGAAATTGACACAGTTTTTAGTTTTTACAGAGTGTTTTTTTGTATATATATTATATACATATATATGAGATATGTATATATGTGACACTATGCATAGAGGTGTGTGTGTGTTTGTAGAGATAAACATATCCCACAGCTATAATGTATATTGACAGTGTCACATTTTTTTCCAAGGCAGGTTGATATTTACATCTCATTGTTTACATGCTTCTGAGTTTACATACTCCAGTAAGGAAAATTAAACAAGAATATTATTTAGTAGTCTTTCTTAAAATGATTAAAAGAAAACAAAATGTTTTTTCTAAGCTCTGCCTTGTTAACTGTATTATTACATTGATGTATTTAACTAGTACAATAAATCCTGGGATTTGATTACAGTGACCACAGTTTACTCGGTTTTATGCATGGTAGTTAGAATGTACAAAGTTCAATATGGAAAACTATTGATCAAGTGTCAAAATGTATACAAATAATCAACAGAAAAATTCTGAGTTGTTTGGTTAGGGAGATTGTTAGTGGTTAAAGGTGCTTGCTTGCAAAACCTGACAGCCCATGTTCAATTCCCAAGTACCCCCAAAAAGGCAGATGCACAAAGTCACACATATGTTTGCATTTCATTTGAAGTGGCAAGAGGTCCTGACACTCCCATACTCTCTCCCTCCCTCCCTCCCTCTCTCTCTCTCTCTCTCCCTTTCTCCAATCAATAAACAATAATGTTTAAAATAGAATTCTGGGCTACAGAGATGAGTTAGCAGTTAAGGTGCTTGCCTGTGAAGTCTTTGGACGCAGATTCAATTCTCTAAGTCCCACATGAGCCAGATGCACATAATGGCATATGTGTCTGGGGCTCATTTGTAGTGGCTATAGCCCTGACATGCCCATCAATTCTCTCTCTCTCCTCCTCCCTCTCTCTGTGTATAATAAATAAACAAAAATACTAAAAATGAAATAAAATAAAATAGAATTCTGAATTCAGTAAAATATATAAAAATGTTGACATTTTTAAATGTGTTAAGTACCCCATTGATATTATCAGCCATTTTAATCTATTTTCTATCCTCAAAACCTTACTCAGCAGGTCTATTTCTCCTTATTTTCAGAGGAGATTACTGAAACATGGAGAGTGTGACAGCTTATCTGAGATTATTATATGCAGTAGAACTCATGGAAATTCTTCTCCTTGAAGTTCTTGGCATTAATTTACTAGCTCATCATTTCCCAAAGTGCTTCCATAAGATAAGTGACATATACAAAAGCATTAAAATAGTCTGGACCACACACCATACACATGGGGACCAATGACTATTAACTAATGAAATAATTTCTCTTGTGAGAAAAACACTATACTTGAATTATGAGTTTTTCCAAAATTACCTGTTCTATCATTTTCCCAGGAAATGTGATGGATGCCTTGATAGAGGATGCCTGGCCTTCTTTACCCAGCTCTAGCCTCCAAGTCTAGTTTGATAATGTGCTAACACTGTCATGCAGAGGCAATATCGTGACACAAATCCCTTGCTCCGAAGGGCACTTGAATACTGACAGAATTGTTCCAAGTGCATGGACGAGGGATGAGGAACAGGAGCTGGCCTACACTACCCCCCCGCACTCTGTTAGGTTTCCGTTTCTTTGGAATGGACTGCAAACACACTCCTGTGCAGGCACTTGGAACCCCTGATGCAGACAGATCAGTTCAGAAGTCTGTGGTGTCATAGCAAGGTGTTTCCCTTCCTGCCTGACAATCTGCCGCCCACACAGTGTGCTTTCTTGTCAGTTTCTGGGGGAAATGTATTCCTTATGTTTCTGTCTCAATTTTTCTATTTCTCTTTTTTAACTAAAATTTTTGGAATGGCATTGCCTTAGTGTCTAATGGTGTCATTGAAAAAGGAAAAATAAATACTCAATTTCAAAATATAAGCAACGTTTTTCACTATATTTGTTTTGTTTTCCTACTACTGAACCAAACAGGAAAAGGAAACAGAAAGAAGAAAGGAGAGGGGAGGGAAGGGGAGGAGAGGAGAGGAGAGGAGAGGAGAGGAGAGGAGAGGAGAGGAGAGGAGAGGAGAGGAGAGGAGAGGAGAGGAGAGGAGAGGACAGGACAGGACAGGACAGGACAGGACAGGACAGGACAGGACAGGAAGGAAAGGAAAGGAAAGGAAAGGAAAGGAAAGGAAAGGAAAGGAAAGGAAAGGAAAGGAAAGGAAAGGAAAGGACTAGAGGTTTGCAGTTAACTACTTAGCAATTAAATATACATCTTGGACATATACCAACGTTTTTTTAAACTGCATTTCCAGTGTGTGTGTGTGTGTGGTGTCTAGTGTTTTTCTAATCTAATTCTGGGTTGGGTCTTTGGATGGGCAGACTCCTTCCTGGAACTGTAAGAGAACCTGTCCTGAGTCACCCAATTAGCATGAACCAAGTGTACCCGAAAGGGACTTGAAGAAGAACAAGACGCTCCATTCTCCCATTAAAGGTCATGTTCTTAGGTTCTCTGTGCCAGGAACAAAGGCTGAGGACTATGGCAGCTGTGCCCCTGTGGCCAGGACAAACACTGAAGAGAAGCAGCTGATGGAAAGCTTTCAGTTTTGAGGGAGCGCATTGTCCTGGAGGAGAAGGCGCCGGGCACAAGTACAGCCAGCTGGTTATCACGTCTCCAGCGCAAGCAGCGTTCAAGTCGGCTGAGTGCTGGGCTCCGAGCTGGCCTGTGTCGCCCCAAAGCCTGCCCCAGTGACATACTTCCTTTTGCAATTCTCCACCTCCCTGAAGCCCCGTCACTGTCCCAAATTGTCACCAGCTGCAAGTACTCAAAGTACATGAGCCTATGGGGGGCATTTAATTCAAACCACCACAAAAGAGCAACTATGTTCTTTAGGATACCAGATTGATATCTGAGGAGAGTATGTCTTAAATCAGAATTTCTACCAACAGGCTTTTCAGTGTTTGCTGTCCCAGCATTTGAAACTTGCCATATGTTCCACTCCTTAGTTTCACTGTGGTCTGTAGAACCAAAAACAAATAGCTATGAAAATACTAGGAAAAACAATAAAACACACATTCTATGTATGCAGTAAAATTGTTTAGATTACATTGGAGAACATTCTTTTTCAGTGACCCTAAAAGTGCCCGGTATGTTTCCTCAACCTCTTACCCACAAAGTTACCTGAAAGCCCCCTCTGGCATTCCTTCAATTGATGCTTACATATAGATCTCAGCATTCCAGCTCTCCCCATCCGGATCCCAAAGGGCCAGTTTCCTTTGTAAAGTTCCAGAGAAGAGAAGCAGATGTGGAAATTGTAGGCTGCAGCGATTCCTGAACACAGCTGTTGGAACGGATGCCACTTTTCTGCAGCTCCTACCTGAGAGCAATACCACTGCACACTAAGCATCCACCTTTGTCGTGTGGAGTGTTTATACATGTGCATACGTTATGGTCATCCTTTGCAGATAGAATGGAGTTTACTTTTTATGAAATTCACAATCCCTGCATATTTGTAAGCCAGAGCATCTGGAAATGCGTTGCCTGTGAATGGGCCTCTATCTCCAGTCCCTGGAAGAGCTGAGGAGATTACAATGGACAGTGTCAGAGAACTGACTGGACAACACTTTCCCGCCAAAATGAAAGGCAAAGTCCCATTTTCTAGTATGATTCCCCAGTGAAAGAAGCCGGCAGTATTAGAGAAATGGCTGGGTTGAGTATTGGAGTAGGAAGTACAGAAAATGAGCTTTACCAGGAAGGAAAAGAAGGGTACCAAACAAGGTGAGAGAGGTAGGTCCAAGCGGGACTGAAGCACCGAACAGAACAAGCTATGGCCAAGTATGAAACAACTCGGGAAACAAAATAAGCAATGTGCTGATGGGTTTCATAGACTGTCATTATCCATGAATCTATACTGATGCCAATAAATTGAATATATGTCAATGAGACAAATCATATGTAGAAAAGAATTCCAAATAATTTGTGTATGTACTCCCTTCCTGGGGAGTTACAGTTTAAATTCACCCTGCTGGTGTAATATGCACTTGGTAACTTGCCTCCAAAGAACATGGTGTGAAAATTAAAAAAAAAAAAAAATACTTTTTGGAGAAATGGGTAACATTTTCTGTTTGATAACCAATGTTAACTTTATTGCCAGTAAGTCAAATTAATAGCATATCAACTTGATATGATGTAATCAAAGTGAGACTTGACCTCTTTGGTGATCGTTTCATAGATTCATAAGTGACACAACATGCATATTGAAAAAATCTACAAAATATTCCTTAAGGTTTCCATGATCGTTAAAAAAAAGGTAAATATGTGTCAGAGATTTAAGGACATTATAGAGATGTGACAGCTAAGTACTTCAACATTGTGGGTGAGATTCTAATGTGAAAAAAGGCATGAAAAAGGACAGGGAAGGAGGGAGGCTTGGAGGGAAGCAGATGGGGTAGCACAGACTGCGATAAAACTTATGAAATCCCTGTAAATAAACTAAGGTTCTAGGTTCTGTTAATGATAAAACATCAATATTGATTTGCTAGTTGAGATAGATACACTATAATAACGTAAGTTGTTAAACCAGAAACTAGGTCTTTGGAAAACATCTGTAACTATCTCTGCAACGTTCATGCAACCAACTAGTAGCCTTGTATTTATTATAAAATTAAAAGTTAATTGAAAACAAAAAAATTAAATAAAATAACCACATCAGGAGTCTCGTATTCATAGGTTTGGCTTAGTTTGTGTATTGAAGAATATTTTCAAGATATAGAAAAATCCAGAAAAAAAAAAAAAACCCACTGTGAAGGTTGTAAGGCATTTTGTACCGTATCGCTTATGGAATGAATTGACTATCCATATATGATCATGACATATCAATAAGGAATATTATTAAAGGTTATTTTCATTTAAAAAAATAGTACTAGTAAAATAGGATGGAATTAAGTGTTAGTTTCCACATCAGCATCTTGCCACCATTAAAGCATACAGCTGCCATGTACAGAGACCTCACACCACTGGCATGCATAGAGACCTCACCGCTTGACCTTTCTTCACATCATAAACCTGTGGCGGTTTGGACCCGGTGACCCCCTTAAACTCCTGTGTTTTGCATGCTTGATCCCCAGCAGATGGCAGTTTTGGAAGGCAGCCTGGCTGGATGCAGTGCGGGCTGGGTGGGGGCCTCGACAGTGTTCAGCCCTAGCCTGGCAGCGTGAGTTTGGCTCACTCTCCTGCTGCTGCTGTCCCCGGGCTGTGGCGAGGATGCCCAGCCTCGGCTCCGCCGTCCTCCCCTGCCGGCGCAGAGCTGCGTCTTGAGACGGAAAGCCAGAACAAGCAGCTGTGCTCTTAGCTGCTGCCTTTGGCCGGGTTCTCTCCCCCGGCTCTATGAAGGCAGCTGCAGCAGACCTGCTAGTAATGAAAAGACTCCTTACCTGATGGTGACTTAAGGGTGATGGCTAAAGTCACTCTTTGTCAACTCACAGTTCTTTTCATGTGTGGGTGCACGTGGCTGGTTATTGGGTGGCATGTGTGTGTCTGTGGATGTAGGGTACACACGTATGTGCAGATGTGTGCCCCCTCTGTACACACTCGTCAGGATCCTTCTCCACTGCTTGTCTGCTCGTTTCCTTGGGACAGAATCTGTCTATGAGCCTACAGCTCGTGTTTTCTGTCACGCTGGCTGAGCCGACGAGCAACCGCGGAGTCCTCTTGTGTCCACCTTCTTGGGGACTTGGGTTGCGGGCATGGCCGACCACCCTGGGCCTTTTCGCGGGAGCTGGGAATCAAATAACAACCTTCATGCCTGCACAGCAAGCGCTCTTAACTTCAGACTCAATCGCCCTAGCCCTTCAACTAATATTTCTTGACTATCTCCAATTTGTTAGTCTCTTTGATTATAAACCTATTCTCTAAATTCAAGAAGTTATAGTAGAGGGAAATAAATATGTAATTAACAAAAGGAAATAAGGGAAGTCTGAGTCCATTGAGCACATCGACAAGAAAGATGATCAATTCCAGAGTTTATGGGACAAAGTAAAGCACTTGCTGATCCGATAACTCCAGAGCCTGAGAGAATGTGAGCATGCCAGCACAGTGGGAAACCCAAGGGTTAGTGAGCAGCTGGAAGCAAGTGTCAAGCTGACGGAGTTCTGGGAATCTGGAAATTGCTTCATCATGTGAACAGTAGAGAATTTAGAAAAGAAAAGTTATATTGGAGAAAAGCCTGGAAATACAGCCATGCCCTGGGTTACAGAGGGATTTATAAGCCAGGCCAGAATTTTAGATTTGCTAGTAATGCAATGAAAGTTCCTTTTAGTAGCTGTTTATAAGGGAGAATGAAGCTCAAGTGTGAGAGCTGAGGATTGCCCCATGCTAGAGTATTTGTCTCACATGCGCAAGTTCATTGGTTCAACCCCCAGAGTCCCCCACCACACACACATACGCAGATACGTAAAATACAATAACAACAGCTGGGTGCCTTGACAAACATCTGTAAGACTAGCGCTGGGGAGGAGGGGCAGCAGGATCCCAAGGCCACACCAGCCTTCCTTCTATACTGAGATCCCGTCTCAGAATAAATAAATGAGTGAGTGAACAAACAATAACTAGGACAGGAAATGATGTTGGCTTTCCTATCAAAATGTCTTCTGTGCTTTAAACTGCTACTAACAAACCACTGTTAATTTTTTCCACTATGCTGTACCTAAGAATGAGGTTCTGACAGGCCCTAAGTACAATGGGGCATATGACAATTGATGTGTATTTTCAACTTACTTGAGTCTAGTAGAATCATCTAGGAGACAAAGCTCAGGGCTTGTCTGTGAACAGTTTATAGATTAGGTTGAATGACATGCAAAGAGGATGGTGCTATCCTAACCATGACAAGTACCATGATTTGATGGGCTGCGGTCTCAAATTGTGTGTGTGTATATGTATATGTATATGTATATGTATATGTATATGTATACATATATATGTGTATATATACATATATATGTATATATATGTATATGTAATATATGTATATATATATAAAGAGAGAGAGAGAGACAGAGACAGAGACAGAGAGACAGAGAGAGACAGAGAGAGAGGTGGGGGGGAATTGTATTTAAAACAAGGGACCTTGATCATTCTCTGCTTCCTGACCCAAGGTTGGATGTGACCAGCTGCTTCATGCCCTTGCTGCCACCGTGATGGGGGATGCCCTCTTGAACTATAAGAAAGCATAGGCCATTCCTATTTGAGTTGCCTCAGGTCAGCTCATTTTCCCCCGGTGCTGAGGATCAAGCCCAGGGTCTGTGCTTGCTGACTCATCCACTGAGCCAAATCCCCAACCCCGCCTCAACTCTTTTGTCACAGCTACAAGGAAAGTGATATAGAGCAGAAAGCGAAGGGCAGGTCTGGAGGGACATTATATGGCAGGCGGTGGGGAACTGTGTGTGACTATGAACAGCCCATTTGACAGGTGTGCATTAACACTGAATACTAATTGTAGGGACGGAGACAAATGTCCGAGATGGGGATGCAGCAGAGTCATTTTGAACTTGTTCCTTGATAGGTAGTAAGAATAAAGAAGATACAGATAACTTTTCATAATTAAGTGCAAAAATTGGTTTGTAAGAAGAGATAATGACTTGATTTGTGGCACATTAAGTTTGAGATTCCTCAGGGGCCCGGGGATAGCATATCCATGTGGGGTGATTACAGTGATACGGAGCCAGGCTCGTCCCTCTTTCTCCGGAAAGGACTAGCTAGTCAGTATTTCATTCTATGCAGCCCACCGGCTTCATCACCGCACAGTTCTGCACATGCAGCAAGGAAGAAATGTGTCCCCATAAAACTGAATGAACTAGGGCCAGAGAGATGGCTTAGCAGCTAAGGCGCTTGTCCGCAAAGCCTAAGGACTCAGAAGTGTTATTTTATTCCATTTACTTAAAAAAAATTTTTTTTGTTTATTTTTAATTATTTATTTGAAAGTGACAGACAGAGAGAAAGAGGCAGATAGAGAGAGAGAGAATGGGTCCGCCAGGGCCTCCAGCCACTGCAAACGAACTCCAGACATGTGTGCCCCATTGTGCATCTGGCTAACGTGGGTCCTGGGGAATCAAGCCTCGAACCGGGGTCCTTAGGCTTCACAAGAAAAAGCTTAACCGCTAAGCTATCTCTCCATACCTTATTCCATTTTCTTTAACAGGGTACTGTAGCTCACGCTGGATTCAAATTGTCTAAGCAGCTGATCCTAGCCTTGAACTCTTGATCTCCTTGCATCCAACTCCCAAGTATCGGAATTATAAATATGTGTCATCATGCCTGGATTTGTCTTCCCAGTTACTGTAAAAAATTGTCAAAAAATCCACATTTGTGGGTTGTACAAAAGCAAGTGATGGCTTAGATTTAAACTGAGGTCTTTAACTTGGTGACCTTTAATTTACTTAGAAGTATGGCCTACAGATAGGAATATTTTTATTATTAGCTTGTAAACAGATGTCTAAAATTATGACTTTGCATATGATAATATTTCTGGATTGATGGAAAAAAGAATATAGTTAGAATGTCATGTGGGGAATACTAGAATCTAAGAAATAGGAATCCATGAGAATAAATTACAAGATGGTAAAACAAATTCCATATTATGATAAATAATCTTATATCATTGTTTGTACATAAATTAACTGTATAAAAAATATGCATGAATATATATTATATGCAAAAATACATATTATACTGTGCAGACCTCTGGACTCATTCTTTTGTGAACTTTTCAGTGTCTTGTTGCTGAAATAGATCTAATTTATCTCAGAGATGAATAGGTAGCTTAATTTTTATAAATCCTTATTCACAGATTGTTTTGATTCAACACATGAAATTAACTGTTGCTTTGCTTTCTTTATTAATTTAGAACTAAGTAGAGTTAGTAGAATATTGGAAAGTACTTTCACATCAAGGGATAAAGGCACCACTATGGCATGCCTGGCATGATGGCGCACACCTTTAATCCCAGCACTCGGGAGGCAGAGGTAGGAGGATCGCCATGAGTTCAAGGCCAGCCTGAGACTCCATAGTGAATTCCAGGTCAGCCTGGCCTAGAGTGAGACCCTACCTCAGAAAAAAAGAAAAAAGAAAGAAAGAAAAAGTACACCAGGATGGGCCATACAGCGACTTAGTGGCTAAAGTTGTTGTTCTTACACTTCAGTCATGATGCCATTACAGGATTCCAAATTTGTTAAAAACATCTATTATGCCTGTGGGCAAAGCACTTTTCATGCAGGCATGAGGTTCTAAGTACAGGGGCCCGGAACCCACCTACAGCCACGGTAGTGTGCATGTGTAAGCCCAGGGCTCTTGGGACAAGACAGGAGGTGCCGTCCTGAGAACTGCAGACTCTCCCGGACCCCCTTGCCTGGCGGACCACGGGGGCAACCTAGAGACCGTGATCAAGCCAGGCGGAGGGGGCTGACACTGGGCTTCCCCAGCAACCTCAGGAGGAACTCGAGAACTTGCCCATCCATTCACAAACATCACGAAGACACATGCATAATTCTTACGAAATGACTAGAAAGAACTGACTATGAATCTAAAAAGATTCTATTTCTTTGGCATATAGTATTAAAGTAGCTTTATCCTTTCTGTAAAGAACCCACTAAAGAGAAACAGTTATCTAATCAGGAAGCCAGGTTTGAGCGGAGGAAGTCAGCACCCAGTTATTCATTCTGAAGTCATGGGTGGCATTGACGGCCTGATACTTGTCTCGGAAAAATACTGCTTTTAGCTAAACAAGATAGCATTATACTAACACCTGCTCAGTATTTTTTTTTTCAAAATAGATATCTCATAACCTTAATAAAAAAAAAATAAGAAGAAACAGAAATAAAGATGCATATCTATGTTCAGCGTTTTGAGAAAAGCTTCTTGATACGCCGTGTGATTTAGAATTGCTTACGGAGAGATTTGGGCTCTGTAGACTTGGCCGGCCTTGGCCCAGCCAAAGCCCCCAGGAGGCCGTCCATCCTGCAGTTCAGCACTGCGGGGCGCTGTGGCGCTATGTAAAGCATCCTCTGGTTCTTTCTCTGCCACTGGCTTGGGGTGGTGATCATGGAGAAGTCTACAGTGCATCCTATTCTCTTTTCACTATTACTACTTACCATCATTGTCCAAAATTGAACTTTCATGGCTGGAATGAAATGTGGAATTATTTGCATTGCTGATCAGAAAATGAACAAATTTGCCCCGAAGCAGAGAGAAGGTAGCCACAGCTGCCAACTAATCCTTTTATCTCTCTGGATCTGGGTGGAGTAGAAGACTTTTATGATGTTGGCATCCACACCATGTGCCAGTGCCAATATCTGGGTCCTTCTGCTGGTGCCAGGATGGGACAAATCCTCTCATCCACTGCTCCATCTGTGGACCCTCCCCCGAGGGCCGCGGCTCACGTGGCCACGGCAGCGCCCTGCTTCTCTGCAGGCATCTCTGAGAAGCCCCGTGCCATGCATAGCCGCCACCACTGCTCTGGGCTCTGATGTCTTCCCACTTAGTGATCACCTGAGATTCGAAGACAACAGTCCCCGTTAACAACAGCACCTGCTATCACACATAAGAAAAGTAAGCCTTGGCCACAGTAAAGTGACTTAGCCAGCAACAGGGAGTCATCAAGCCAGGATAGGAACTTTGGGCTAATCTCTATTTATGTTGTTTTCCTGAGCTGTGGTGCCAAATATTACTGTGTTATTTCACTCATCATTTCAGTCAGTATGAAGAGGATTTGTACCTAGGAAATAGTAAAATCTGTTTCCTAGTCTGGTGAGGATGTAAAATGCTGCTTTATATCAGAAGACACATTTTTTTTTTTTTTCAATCAGGTAGATGTCACAGGCAGTTGTATCCTCTGGTTTTAGAAATCATAGTTGTGGGCTGGAGAGATGGCTCAGCAGTTAAGCGCTTGCCTGTGAAGCCTAAGGACCCCGGTTTGAGGCTCGTTTCCCCAGGTCCCACGTTAGCCAGATGCACAAGGGGGTGCACGTGTCTGGAGTTCGTTTGCAGAGGCTGGAAGCCCTGGCGCGCCCATTCTCTCTCTCTCCCTCTATCTGTCTTTCTCTCTGTGTCTGTCGCTCTCAAATAAATAAATTTTAATAAAAAAAAAAGAAATCATAGTTGTAATTTTAAAATAAGCTACAGAATTCCCAGGGAGGGAAGGGTCACAGAAAGGGGGAGACAAGAGTCCCATGCTGACCATGTACAGCCATACTCTTGCCTTTCTTCCCTGTGCAGCACACTCTGGTCAGTATGTCCATTGTGTTGCTATTGTATTCGGTTTCATATGCAGGAAGCTGTGTGTAAGCTATATAAAAATTCTGTGCCATTTTATCCAAAGCACTTGAACATTCACAAATTATAATATCTGCAGGAGGTCCTGGAAGCAGCTTCCCATGGAAGCTGGGAGGCAATAACATATCACGATTGTTAAAAGCCAGGACTTTGTATATTACTGTGTATATTCAAATCGAGAAGCCAGTGCATATTAGAAGTGAAACAGGAGGGTGGGAGAGATAGCTCATTGGCGGAATGCTTGCCAGACATTCATAAGGCCCTAGGTTCAGTCTCCAGGAAAACACACACACACACACACACACACACACACACACCAATTAAGCATTAGTAATAGAGGGTGCCGTGAATAATATAAGCTATCAAG